>NC_132891.1:34442625-34685125 GCF_030463535.1 Salminus brasiliensis | reverse complement strand
TAGACTGTAAAACAGTAATTAGACTATAATTCAGTAATGTGACTATAATACAGTAATTAGACAGTAATATGGTAATTAGACTGTAATACAGTAATTAGACTGTAATTATGGTAATCAGTCTGTAAAACAGTAATTAGACTGTAATTCAGTTATCGGTCTGTAATTCAGTAATCAGATTGCAATTCAGTAATTAGACTGTAATTCTGTAATTAGACTGTAATTCTGTAATCAGACTGTAAGACAGAAATTAGACTGTAATTCTGTAATTAGACTTTAATTCTGTAATTAGACTGTAATGCAGTGATCAGACTGTAATACAGTAATTAGACTGTAATTCTGTAATTAGACTGTAATTTAGTGATCAGACTGTAATGCAGTAATTAGACTGTAATTCAGTACTCAGACTGTAATTCCGTAATCAGTCTGTAATGCAGTAATTAGACTGTAATTCTGTAATTAGACTGTAAGACAATAATCAGACTGTAATACAGTAATTAGACTGTAATTCAGTAATTAGACTGTAATTCAGTTATCAGACTGTAATACGGTAATTAGACTGTAATACAGTAATTAGATTGTAATATGGTAATCAGTCTGTAAAACAGTAATTCTGTAATTAGACTGTAATACTGTAATCAGACTGTGAGACAATAATCAGACTGCAATGCAGTAATTAGACTGTAATTCAGTAATTAGACTGTAATTCAGTTATCAGACTGTAATACAGCAATTAGACTGTAATACAGTAATTAAACTGTAATACAGTAATTAAACTGTAATTCAGTATTTAGACTGTAATTCAGTAATCAGACTGTAATACAGCAATTAGACTGTAATACAGTAATTAAACTGTAATACAGTAATTAAACTGTAATTCTGTAATTAAACTGTAATTCAATATTTAGACTGTAATACAGTAATTAGACTGTAATTCAGTTATCAGTATGTAATTCAGTAATTAGGCTGTAATTCAGTAATTAGACTGTAATTCAGTAATCAGACTGTAATACAGTAATCAGACTGTAATTCAGTAATTAGACTGTAATTCAGTAATCAGACTGTAATAAAGTAATCAGACTGTAATACAGTAATTAGACTGTAATTCAGTAATTAAACTGTAATTCAGTATTTAGACTGTATTTCCGTAGTTAGGCTGTAATTCAGTAATTAGACTGTAATACAGTAATTAAACTGTAATTCAGTAGTTAGGCTGTAATTCAGTAATTAGGCTGTAATTCAGATTTGTCAGTTATCTTCATCCTCTCAAACTGTAAGAAGGAATCATTGGATGGACTGGATTCATTAAAGGAAAATGTCTCTGTTATCAGTAGAGGATTATTTATTAACACTCTCTCTCTCTCTCTCTCTCTCTCTCTCTCTCTCTCACTCTCACTCTCTTTCACTCTCTCTCAGTTGACATCAATGGCAATAAAGGCACAGAGAAAGGGTGTACATCCGAGGCTGACTGTGAGAAATCTAAGGGGGTCAAGAGCTGCTGTGAGAAAGATCTGTGTAACGGAGCTGAGGGGGTTAAGCTGAGCCTCCTCATCATGCTGGGACCCCTGCTCTCCTCCATCCTCTTCCTCTGAACTCTCTTCTGCTCCTCTCTCCATCATTTCTCTCCTACAGGAGTATTTCTGCTCTCCTTTCACAGGTTCACTCTCTGCTTTTAGAGCATTTCCTGCAGCACAGTTATCAATAAAGAGTGTGAAGGTTTAAGAGGTGTGGTGTTGTTTATTGGACAGTTTAGCAGAAGAAAGGTGGAGAATTCACTCCAGCTTCATCAGAAAGGGTCTCTTAATAAACAGACTGACCAATGAGTCTGTATTTCACTTCACTGTAAGACATTGTAAGACTGTTAGAACTGTGTTTGTATGTAGTGTCATTTCACAGCTCTAGACCGGCCCAACAGTCTAACTGCTGTTCATGTAACTGCGAGGGCTCAGCACTCTTTTCTCAAAAGCTTCGAGACATCATGTGATTATGTTTAAGTATGTCTATCAGGTATGATAAATGGCAAGTCTTGACTTGACTTGGACGTGATGTGTCCTGGTCTCAGTAAAAGTATTGCAGTAAGGATGCATTGCAAGGTGAAAGTGTAAACACTGAAAAGCTGCTTGAAGGGTTTTCTGTTTCTAAATAAGAATCAGAAATCTAATATA
This sequence comes from Salminus brasiliensis, assembly GCF_030463535.1. Classification (NCBI taxonomy): domain Eukaryota; kingdom Metazoa; phylum Chordata; class Actinopteri; order Characiformes; family Bryconidae; genus Salminus; species Salminus brasiliensis. The sequence goes on along the minus strand of NC_132891.1, from coordinate 34,682,963 downwards.
AAACTAATATAATATAATATAATGTAATATAATGTTATAATAATATAATATAATATAATGTTATAATATAATATAATATAATATAATATAATATAATATAATATAATATAATATCTATGTTGACTAGGTGTCAGACTCTCACTAATTGGTTTGTGTAATGAAAGGATTTTTTTCATCCCACAGTGAAAGGGGATAATCTAAGGCTGTGTCCCAATTAAATACTACACTCTAATAGTACAAGGTATACACTATAATGTTATCAGTGTTAATAGGCAGGTAGGTACACATAATACTCCCAGCTTCCGGTTCCGGTCCATGTAGCTGCAGCAACCGTTTCCAGGACAACAAAGCAGTGCTTTTTGTTGTGTCTTTGGGTTTTTTTTTGTTTGTTTGTTTGTTTATTTCCTGTCCATGGCCAAGAAAGCCCAGCAGCGCTTCTACTTCCTGAGGAGACTGAGGAAAGCTCATCTTCCTCCTCCAATCCTTACCATGTTCTACAGAGGGACTGTAGAGAGCGCCCTGAGCAGCTGCATCATTGCCTGATTTGGGAATTGCAATGCCTCAGACCATAAGACCTTACAGAGAATAGTAAGGACAGCTGGCAGATGGTGCAGGAGCATCCATGCTGTCACTGCAGGGTTCTGCAATGGCTTCATCCCACAAGCAGACTTTTAAACTTGTGCATTGTGCAATTTTCAGGATCCAGTTTCAGGTGAAGGTGTGTGAGAAGATATTACAGTCCTGCAAACCCTTTTCTCTCCATTTATCACTCTCCGTTTTTTAAATTCAGTAATCAGACTGTAATTCAGTAATTAGACTGTAACACAGTAATCAGACTGTAATTCAGTAATTAGACTGTAACACAGTAATCAGACTGTAATTCAGTAATTAGGCTGTAATTCAGTAATTAGACTGTAATTCAGTAATCAGACTGTAATTCAGTAATTAGGCTGTAATTCAGTAATCAGACTGTAACACAGTAATCAGACTGTAATTCAGTAATTAGACTGTAACACAGTAATCAGACTGTAATTCAGTAATCAGACTGTAATTCAGTAATTAGACTGTAACACAGTAATCAGACTGTAATTCAGTGATCAGACTGTAATTCAGTAATTAGACTGTAACACAGTAATCAGTCTGTAATTCAGTAATTAGACTGTAATTCAGTAATCAGACTGTAATTCAGTAATTAGGCTGTAATTCAGTAATCAGACTGTAACACAGTAATCAGACTGTAATTCAGTAATTAGACTGTAACACAGTAATCAGACTGTAATTCAGTAATCAGACTGTAATTCAGTAATCAGACTGTAATTCAGTAATTAGACTGTGACACAGTAATCAGACTGTAACACAGTAATCAGACTGTAATTCAGTAATTAGACTGTAATTCTGTAATCAGACTGTGATTCAGTGATTAGACGGTGATTCAGTGATTAGACAGTAGACTTAAATCTGCTGTGAGAAAGATCTGTGTAACGGAGCTGAGGGGGTTAAGCTGAGCCTCCTCATCGACTTTCACTGAACGTTAAGAAGTTAAGGTTTTCTCTCCTGTAAAGTTGAACTTTGGAAGATAGTAACAATGTGCTGTAATGCTGCCGCAGTATGCAGCACTCACAGTCCGTTCTATATTTCCCAAACTAGCAGGACTAACTTTACACTGCTGTAAAACGTATGTAGGTGTAATATATGTACATAGGTGTTAAAGGACTGATCAATACTATTGAGAACTGTAGTCCTGTACAGCATCGCTAAGCCGACACAGAAAACTGTAGAGTCTGTAGTTTTCAGTTCCATTTTCCTTGTCCTCTCAGCACCCCTTTCAATAACTACAGATGCACCCTTTTGCTTTGAATGGCCCTTTCGAACCCTGTGCTTCATGAGGAATATGGTAAAACATTTGTTAGGTCTGTAAGTTACTCTAGTAGGACAAGTTCAGCTGCAGAAAAAGGGATATATACTATATCTACAGTCTTGAAAATCAATTTGTTTTTAAAGAAATGCAGCAAAAAATGGAAAAGCCATGTGTAGTAAAAACTAAGTACACCCCATGAATAGCTTGTAGAATCATCCATTTAGCAGCAATGACTTAAAGTAATCATTTTCTGGATGACTGTAATAATAATATTTTTACTGGTATATGCTTACAGTATTACAGGGTGAGTAACCATATATTGTTCCACTGCGCCGTAGATCCACCACCAATCACAGGCTCTAGAAGCAGTGCAATTTTTATAACACACTACTGTTGCCAGATGTAAACAGGTCTTCTGCATCGTGCAGTGCCTCTTGAATGTGCTACACTGGTGCTGGCACTTGCCTCCACCACGAAACATTTCCTGTAGCGAGAAGCACCTAACACAAATGTCTAAAAGGGGAACTATGGGTAAAGTCTTGTGGACTAAAGCTTCTCTGGAAATGTTCCGAAAGTTCATTTGTGAAAACATCATCAGTCTCTCACATAGTTCTGGAGAGATTTTGGGTTCATGGTTTCAGTTCTGTTAAGGTTCCATCACAGCAGATTTTAACAGGGTAAAGGTCTGGGTGTTGCAGCACCTTCATCCTTTTCTTTTTCATCTGTTGTATTTGCTGGAGTTTTTAGGATCATTGTCCTGCTGCATGGCCCAATTTTAGGTTTTCATAATTTTTAGTTTTCATATTTAACAGGTTTTAATATAGTGATTTTTTTGTATTACTTCTTTATCATTTCTAATTTTCTAATTTCTCTTGAAAACCATAAATGTTTAAATGACAAAAAAGCTTAAATCAGCGATTCTGTTGGTCAGAACTGTTTTAATGTGAGATCTCTTTAAAAATGTTTAAAAACATTGCATGATCACAGTAGAATAAACTAAAAGGAAAATGAACAGTTTTTAACAATATTCACAAAATATTAATGTAAATATTGAATGGCATTATTGAATTAAGCAAGCTGTATTTCTTTATTTATATATAGAGAGGGCAGTGGTGGCTAAGCGGTTAGCGCTCTGGGCTATTTATGACAGGGTTGTGGGTTTGACACCTGGGCAAGCTGCCACTGTTGCCCTTGAGCAAGGCCCTTCCCCTCTTTCTGCTTCCTGGGCACCTTTAACAGTTGTTATTATCGTTATTATTATTATTATATAATTAAATATTATGATATATTAGTCATTAGTCACTATTACTACAACAAAAGTAGTAAGTAGGTCACTGTAAAGCATGTCATTTTACTACATCATTAATCAGCTACAATCCTAAAGCACACACTGTACACTGCAAAAAAGGTCACTTAAACTGATGCAGAGCACGCCAAGGGTCTCCCTTAGGACCTTATAACTAATGATCATCAAAGGAAAACCTGCTCGTTTTGGGGAAACAGAACAAAGGACTGTCATGGAAACACTTCTCACCTAAATATACTCGAAGAAGAAAAATAGAGGAAACTCTCTGTCCTCTACTGACAAAGCCCTTTGTTTCTTGATGGCACAAGGCCAGACAATGACCCAGCTACTTCTGACTTCACTGGTGTTTACATGGCCCCACCCCTAGGGTGCTGGGCATCGGGCCTGAATGTCAGCTCGACGTTGCCCCCTGGTGGCTGAAGCCTGACTAACCTCAGGGTCGACCCTTATACATCTCATCTGTAAAGCATTGCTGGTAGAGGCATTAAGCTCTCAAACTCTGTGACTTTCTGTTCAGACACTTGTTGTATCAGACACTCTTCTCCAGAGCGAATTTCAGAAGTGATTCACTGTTCACTCAGAAAATACCCTTAGCTTGTTTGCATTGACTAGGATCCAAAAGATTCCTCTAAGCTGAGAGACTTTTAAATACAGAAGTCAGTATGGAGACCCTAATACTTTACATGCGCTACACTCTGCACACTAAGTACTCTTGGAAGAGGAGAGTCTTCAGAAGACAGTGAGCGACTCTGCTGTTGAGGCATCCAGGAGGAAATTTATTTCACCACTAGAATAGAGTATGGATATATATAGAATAGAGTGGGAAAAAAAAGTCTGGACGCTCGTCTTCCATGGATCTTATGGGATGGTGGGTCGAGCCGAGCCGTACTTGAAGCTGGAAGGGCTCTTGGTGCAGATCGGCTTTTGACCATCGCCATCAAACACAGAGGGTCTGGTCCAGTCTTGGTTTTGAAGTGAATCTGGATACAATAACGACTGGTTGTGTTCTTTTAGAGACTTGACTGGATTTACCCTATGGTGTAATTTACTTCCATTGAAGATTGGCATGGCTCTCAAACTGACGATGCAGATGTGTAGATGGTGATGAGACCTGCTCAGCTTATGAAACTTCACCAAATAGCTCTGGTGTTAGAGCTAGTCTTACAAGCAGCCTCCAGTTCTCCAGTTCTTCTTATCCCACATTTCCTTCTCTTTTAGTTTTGGTAAATTGGTCTGCATTCAGATCCCCTCAGTTCTCAGACAGATCTGTCTACAGAGCATGGGTTCCCCGGTTGAGTTTTGGTTTCTCTACAGTTTTTCTTTCTCTTGATCTGAGGGAGTTTTCACTGAGATTGTTGCCTCTGGCTCAATATCGAGGGCCGCAGATCCGGCACTCTGTACAGTTCCTTTGAGACAACGGCTGCTGTTTAAAGCACCATATCAATACATTTCACTCCAGTTCTTTCTCAAATCAGATCATATCAGGTTTATGGTCACATCACGTTAACACAGGTTTAAAGGTGAATGAGAAATCTGTGAAGAGTCCCTCACAGAAGTAACTGCACAGTATATCCCAAATAAAAGTACAGAATATATAGAAATTAACTCCATCTATACATAAACTGCAGTGTTTAAAATGTACAAAATGTATAAATATAATATATAATATATGAGTGGCTATGAGTTACAGTCTGACAGGGTGAAATTGAGAAAAGGGTTTTGTCCCATATTCTGCAGAATGTATTGACACCAGTTCAGCAAAAAAGCCACATCCTCTTAGTGTCAGACATTTGTGTCCGCCTTTAACACATTTGTGCAGTGAACACACACAGACACACCACTGAAACTGTGAAAACACTGAAACTGTGAGAACACTGTGACTGTGAGAACACGTGCCCAGAGTGGTGGGCAGCCATTGCTGTGGCGCCTGGGAGCAGAGAGGGCGAAGGGACTTGTTTAAGAGCCCAAAAGCTCTGTCTGTTAAGACACCACTGCCCCAGTTCCACTCTTCTTCTTCTCATCTCCACATTTTCAGCTTCTTAAACCATCCACGACGAAGCCAGTGACCACACCGGTGCTCATCTGCGTCCTTCTGTCTGCAGAATATTACCCTAGATAGAAACGTACACTAAACAATAAATACAGTAAAATTAATAAAGAGCTGAGGGAGCTAAAAGAGATCTGTAAATACTGCATATGTAACCTGAGTAGATATATGAACTATTATGTACAGAAAGTTACAGATGATATAAACATTAACAGAAAATGAACATCTATACAGCTGTGCAAATAATCATAGTGCAAATGAGCAACATGTTATGTAGCAGTACTGTGTTGCAGTTAAATCCAGTTTGGTCCATGCAGTTATAAAGTATTGCATTTACTAATGTACTTATTTTTATATATTTTTAATGATTATGATATTCTTCGCATAATAATTATATTTTATCCATTGCATATTATTATGGTTTTATTATCATTAAATATTATTTTATTTTTTTACCACTGAAATGTTACTTTATTTATTGCTTGAAGAAAAAAATCAGTCATATCATGTCAGTTCATCTTTATAGGGCAGGCAATGATAATCTGTTAACCAAAGCATTTAATTTAATAGTGAATTATTTATTATTAAAGATTAGACTGAAAGGAGCTTAAAAGTTAGCCCAAACTCTAGTTAGACCAAACTCCAAGTATCATGGACCTTCAAGATAGCGAATCCAGGTTCTGTTGGGATCAGATGACACTTGGATTCGAGTACAGAGGCCATGTGGTGTGATGATCTGGGGAGATATTGCTTACGATAGTCGGTAACCCCTAGTAGTGATACGAGGGACAGTGACAGCTCAGCAATATGTGCAGGGTCTCCAATTGGCATTTTTCAGCAAGCTGCTGCTGCTCACCCACACACAGCAAGGGGTTACCAGGAATGTCTCTGCCAGATTAGTAGTCTAAGTGATCAGCTGGGACTCCAGCTTTGGCAACCTAGGTGTGCAGGAGCTACAGACCCAGCTGCAACATTTGGGGGTCGCAGGATGCCGTACTGAACCTGTATGCCTCAATGTTCAACCCAGCCTCATCTTGAACCCAGGCTTGAGGCGGCCCAATAGGATTCAAAAGCCTTCTTGCAGGTGTAAAGGTTTCTCCAATAAACGTGTGTATCAGTGAGTTTATTCTCATGACCCCTTTACTTATTATGACCCCTTTATTACACAGATGAGGTGGTGTGCTTTAGATCATGGTCCAAAAGATCCCATTGTTTTGAACTTCTATTGATTGGTGACTGTAATTATACATTTCTAGTAGTAAACCTTTCCTGCATCCTAACCACAAAACTTAGTGTTAAATGTGTTGAACGAAACATCTAAACAAGCCAACTGGTTTTTGGAGACCGGTCCTGTGGACCAATAACGTCAAAACAGATGTTTTGGGGGGAACAGCGAGCAAAAGTATTTAGAGATAAAGGGTTGCAGAATTTAATGAGAAGAACACCTCTCCAACTGTTAAGCATCAGGGTGGATCTGCTTTGGGTTTGTGCTGCAGCCAGAGGCACTGGGAATATTTCTTTGGTAGAGAGAAGAATAGATTCAATTAAACACCAGAAAATTCCTGAAGCTAACATCACAGCATCTGTAAACTAGCTGAACATCAGAGTATGTCTTCTACAGCAGAATAATGACCACAATGGGCTACCTCAAGAGCAGAGCAGAGCAGGGAGATGGCCCAATAATCTCTGTGAAGTAGAAGCCTTTTGCAAGGAAGAATGGGCAAAAATTACCCAAACACCTTGAAGAACAACTCTCCAGATTTATCGCCAATCAGGAATCGATGTGACCAGCTGGAATGCCAGCTTTGCCAATCTAGAAAGTTCGCCAACATCCCCCAAACAGCAGGCCTTAAAATCAGGAAAATACAACCTGAAAGGAACAACAACACACAAGAGGTTTTTATTTTGTGGTTGTGTCTTTATTTATTCAACACAAATGCAGCCAAATGGAAAAAGCCATGTGTGGAAAAACTAAGTACACCCTATAAATCAATAGCTTGTAGAATCACTCATTTAGCAGCGATAACTTAAAGTAATCATTTTCTGATAGATAGATAGCAGTGCAATTTTAACAGACTACTGTTGCCAGATGTAAACAGGTCTTCTGCATCGTGCAGTGCCTCTTGCATGTGCTACACTGGTGCCGGCACTTGCCTCAACCACTAAACATTTCCTGACACAGAATATCACCAGCTATACACTACATGGTTCTCCACGTCCCCTTCACATTTTCTTAGAGCATCACAACTGCTCAGACCATCAACAATGAAGCCGCTGGTCACACTGGTGCTCCTCTGCTTCTTTCTGTCTGCAGGTAAAGCTTGTCATATTTACATTACATTTAGATAATGTTACATTGAATTCTCTGAAACAGAGCCTGGTTCCAGGATTCTTCTGACTGGCTGAAAACCTTTCTTTAAAGAACCTTTTATTTATTTATTTATTTATTTATTTATTTATTTATTATTATTATTATTATTATTATTATTATTATTATTATTATTTTCAGAACCCTGCTTCCCATTCTGTTTGATTTGCTTCTGATTTTATTGCTTTGCTTGTGTTTCTGTGAAGCTTTGCAGGCTTCTGGAGCGTTGAAGTGTTTCCAGTGCACAGGGGCGAATTGTAATCGCACAGAATTGATTTGTCCTGCTGGTCAAGATCACTGCTACACCACTAAAGGTCAGACACACAACTCCACCTGACAATCTGAGACTCTTCTATACACACTTCACACTCTACTAATATCATTTCAATAATTCATAAAAATATCCAACACGTCATGATGAGGTACAGCGGGTGGTGTAGAGTAGTGGGGTTCAAATGTCTGTAAATGTAAATACAGACCAGAGGCCACAAATGACTTACAGGTTCCCATCAGCTTTATTTCTAATTACAGTAATCAGACTATAATACAGTAATCAGACTGTAATTCAATAATCAGACTGTAATTCAGTAATCAGACTGTAATACAGTAATCAGACTGTAATACAGTAATCAGACTGTAAATCAGTAATCAGACTGTAATTCAGTAATTAGACTATAATACAGTAATCAGACTGTAATTCAGTAATTAGACTATAATTCAGTAATTAGACTGTAATACAGTAATAAGGCTGTAATATGGTAATCAGACTGTAATTCAGTAATCAGACTATAATACAGTAATCAGACTGTAAATCAGTAATCAGACTGTAATTCAGTAATCAGACTGTAATTCAGTAATCAGACTGTAAATTAGTCATCAGTCTGTAATACAGTAATCAGACTGTAAATCAGTAATCAGACTGTAATTCAGTAATTAGACTATAATTCAGTAATTAGACTGTAATACAGTAATAAGGCTGTAATATGGTAATCAGACTGTAATTCAGTAATTAGACTGTAATACAGTAATTAGACTGTAATATGGTAATCAGACTGTAATTCAGTAATTAGGCTGTAATTCAGTAATTAGACTGTAATTCAGTAGTTAGACTGTAATTCAGTAATTAGGCTGTAATTCAGTAATTAGACTGTAATACAGTAATTAGACTGTAATATGGTAATCAGACTGTAATTCAGTAATTAGGCTGTAATTCAGTAATTAGACTGTAATTCAGTAGTTAGGCTGTAATTCAGTAATTAGGCTGTAATTCAGTAATTAGGCTGTAATTCAGATTTGTCAGTTATCTTCATCCTCTCAAACTGTAAGACGGAATCATTAAATGGACTGGATTCATTAAAGGAAAATGTCTCTGTTATCAGTAGAGGATTATTTATTAACACACTCTCTCTCTCATACACACACTCTCTCTCTCTCTCTCTTTCTCAAAAAAGGCACAGAGAAAACAGGGTGTACAACCAAGGCTGACTGTGAGAAACCTCAGGAGGGCAGGATCTGCTGTAAGAAAGATCTGTGTAACGGAGCTGAGGGGGTTAAGCTGAGCCTCCTTATCATGCTGGGACCCCTGCTCTCCTCCATCCTCTTCCTCTGAACTCTCTTCTGCTCCTCTCTCCATCATTTCTCTCCTACAGGAGTATTTCTGCTCTCCTTTCACAGGTTCACTCTCTGCTTTTAGAGCATTTCCTGCAGCACAGTTATCAATAAAGAGTGTGAAGGTTTAAGAGGTGTGGTGTTGTTTATTGGACAGTTTAGCAGAAGAAAGGTGGAGAATTCACTCCAGCTTCATCAGAAAGGGTCTCTTAATAAACAGACTGACCAATGAGTCTGTATTTCACTTCACTGTAAGACATTGTAAGACTGTTAGAACTGTGTTTGTATGTAGTGTCATTTTACAGCTCTAGACCGGCCCAACGGTCTAACTGCTGTTCATGTAACTGCGAGGGCTCAGCACTCTTTTCTCAAAAGCCTCAAGACATCATGTGATTATGTTTAAGTATATCTATCAGGTATGATAAATGGCAAGTCTTGACTTGCAGGGTACTGAATTACAGTCTGATTACTGAATTACAGTCTGATTACTGAATTAAAAAGATGTAAAAAAACGGAGAGTGATAAATGGAGAGAAAAGGGTTTGCAGGACTGTAATATCTTCTCACACACCTTCACCTGAAACTGGATCTTGAAAATTGCACAATCCATAAGTTTAAAAGTCTGACTGCTTGTGGAACGAAGCCATTGCAGAACCCTGCAACCTCAAATGAACAGATTATTTATTCAACAGAAATGCAGCCAAAATTGGAAAAGCCATGTAAGTAAAAACTAAGTACACCCCATGAATCAATAGCTTGTAGAACCATTTAGCAGCAATGACTTAAAGTAATCATTTTCTGGATGACTGTAATAATAATATTTTTACTGGTATATGCTTACAGTATTACAGGGTGAGTAACCATATATTGTTCCACTGCGCCGTAGATCCACCACCAATCACAGGCTCTAGAAGCAGTGTAATTTTTATAACACACTACTGTTGCCAGGCCTATTGCCTCGTGCAGTGCCTTTTGAATGTGCTACACTGGTACCGCTACTTGCCTCCACCACTAAACATTTCCTGTAGCGAGAAGCACCTGACACAAATGTCTAAATGGGGAACTACGGGTAAAGTCTTGTGGACTAAAGCTTCTCTGGAAATGTTCCGAAAGTTCATTTGTGAAAACATCAACAGTCTCTCACATAGTTCTGGAGAGATTTTGGGTTCATGGCTTCAGTTCTGTTAAGGTTCCATCACAGCAGATTTTAACAGGGTAAAGGTCTGGCCGTTGCAGCACCTTCATCCTTTTCTTATTCATCTGCTGTATTTGCTGGATCATTGTTTTTAGGATCATTGTCTTGCTGCATGGCCCAATTTTAGGTAAGCTTTAGCTGTGGAAAGATAGCCTCTCATTTGACTCTAGAACACTTTGGTGTACAGAGGACTTCATGGTCTCAATGGGCTGAAAAGTGGCCAGGTCCTGTGGTGGCAAGTCTTCACCACTCTTGTAATCTGTCACCTTGACTACAAGAGTTTTCATATTAAACAGTTTTTAATATAGTGTAGTTTTTGTAGTACTTTTTTATAATTTCTGAAAGTTAAAAAAATGGTTTAATTTAGTGATTTTGTTGGTCAGAACTGTTTTAGTGTGAGATACCTTTCAAAATCTTTAAAAACATTGCATGATCACAGTAAAATAAACTAAAAGTAAAATGAAAAATCATTTACTGCTTCACTTAATGCTATATAACCCAAGTGTTAACCTTGTTATCACCGCACCAACCCTGTTTAGAGATCGATGACCCCGTTATTTCTAAATATTTAATAAAATAATTTGTTTTTAACAATATTCACAACATATTAATGTAAAAAAAATATTGAATGGAAATATTAAGCAAGCTGTGTATATATATATATATATATATATATATATATATATATATATATATAATGGCAGCATTGCATTAGGGAGAGTGGTGGCTCAGTGGTTATTGATGACAGGGTTGTGGGTTTGAAGGCCCTTCACCCTGTCTGCTCCCTGGGCACTGGATTTGGCTGCTCACCGTTGGGCCTGATTGTCAGCTCGACGTTGCCCCCTGGTGGCTTAAGCCTGACTAGCCTCAGGGTCGACCCTTATACATCTCATCTGTAAAGCATTGCTGGTAGAGGCATTAAGCTCTCAAACTCTGTGACTTTTTGTTCGATTCTAAGAAATATGATTCAGTAATTAAACGGTAAACAACTCACAGCTGGATTCGAAGATGTTCTGGAGATGTGGAGTCATTGGTGCTTTACATTTAGATTTGCATTTGCACTGAAGGCGTCTATCAGACACTCTTCTCCAGAGCGAATTTCAGAAGTACTTGAAGCTGGAAGGGCTCTTTTGACCATTGCCATCAAACACAGAGGGTATGGTCCAGTCTTGGTTTTGAAGTGAATCTGGATACAATAACGACTGGTTGTGTTCTTTCAGAGACTTGACTGGATTTACCCTATGGTGTAATTTACTTCCATTGAAGATTGGCATGGCTCTCAAACTGACGATGCAGATGTGTAGATGGTGATGAGACCTGCTCAGCTTATGAAACTTCACCAAATTGCTCTGGTGTTAGAGCTAGTCTTACAAGCAGCCTCCAGTTCTCTCCAGTCTCCAGTTCTTCTCATCCCACATTTCCTTCTCTTTTAGTTTTGGTAAATTGGTCTACATTCAGATCCCCTCAGTTCTCAGACAGATCTGTCTACAGAGCATGGGTTCCCCTGTTGAGTCTTGGTTTCTCTACAGTTTTTCTTTCTCTTGATCTGAGGGAGTTTTCACTGAGATTGTTGCCTCTGGCTCGAAATCGAGGGCCGCAGATCTGGCACTCTGTACAGTTGCTTTGAGACAACAGCTGCTGTTAAAAGCACCATATCAATACATTTCACTCAATCAGGTTTATGGTCACATCACATTAACACAGGTTTAAAGGTGACTGAGAAATCTGTGAAGAGCCCCTCACAGAAGTAACTGCACAGTATATCCCAAATGTAGATGTAAAAAAAAAGCAATAACAATATTATTTACAGATTATTTACAGAGGATTGTAATTATTAAAAACTTAAAAAACAAAAAAGCAACTAAAAAAATAATAAAAAATTAAAAGTACACAATATATAAACATTATAAATATTAACTCCATTTATAGATAAGCTAAAAATACCTATATTATTTATTAATATAAATATACAGATGACATGTCTAACGAGAAAAGGGTTTGGTTCACAATTTTAGCCCAATGAATCCTGGCATTGTCCGTGCCACAAAACTATTATGTACAGTTACAAGGTAGAAATATTAACTGAAAATGAACATCTGTACAGCTATGCAAATAATTGTATTAACATTGAATATTATTACTCTTTTAAATCACTGAATATTATTAGTGTTTTTATCACTGAATGTTATTGCTTTTGTATCATGGAATATCAATAAAATAATATTATCAAATATTATCATTTAATATTGTTACTATTGCTAAATTATATTGGTTTATTATTATATGCTTTATTGATTACTTGCTTATTTGTTGTTTATAGTTTTATTATTATTTAATATTGTAATTGCTTTTATCACTGAATATCATTATTGGTTAATTATTACTAGATATTATTAGTTTTATTTTAACTGAACATTATTACTGTTTCATTATCAGTTTTATTTTCAGTGGGGGGGCGGCGGTATATGATGCTTTTAAGAGCATTTCCTGTAACCCAATTAAGAAATTATAAGACTTCACTCCACTTCTGATCAGTCTAATTATAGCTTTAAATCTAAACCCACCCCAGACCACCCCCTGGCTTTGCCATTCATAGTGAGTATTAAAATGTGTATGGACTGGTCTAGTTTTGCTAGGTCGGATCACGCCTTCAGCTTTCTGAATTTTGGGTGGAGAAACATGCCTGAAGCTAAGATTGACTACTAAGGTATCAAATTTGACTTTTGAATGGCAAAATGTTGTGATAGTCTGTAGTAAGGAAGTCATTTGGTCTGAACCACAAAAGTATTAGATTCTTATTATAGTTTTTAAGTTTTAAAGGAAATGAGACATGTAATGTAACTGCAAAAAAAACGTACAATTTCAGTGCATGCCCCTGACAAGTAGAAGCAAATCCTCAGTGCATGTTCTTGTTATCATTCTTGTGGAACAGCCACTGTGCTAGGGTTTGTCTTCAAAGAACAAGATAAAAGAGACATCAGCAGTTTGTTCTGAGAGATAAGATGAAAGAGTTGATTGCGGAATTTGTTTTTGTTTAGATTCTAATTTGTTTGTTGATTTTTCCTCTTCGTTTTTGCTGTTGGTTGAAATTGTTTAGCATCATTTATACGACAGTACTCTTGTCTAACAACTCAAGTATTTTCAAAAGTCAATAAATTAAAATTAAACATGTGTTTTTCTTAGTGAAGGAACTGATAAGCTGGTTGTTTTTGAGTTCTAGAGACATGAAACGAATAACCAGATGTTTAAGCCACCATCCTGTCACAACTAAGTGGTGAAGACACAAACCAGAGAGTCTTCTGTTCTTTCACTTTGTTTGTGAAACAGTTATGACTGAAGAGTGTAAAATATATAAATAAACAAATAAAATGGGACCTAAGACTTTTTACTGATTCAGTCTAACTATTAAACAGAAAAAAATTCTATAGAAATGTCATGGCTTGCTAGGCCAGACACAGAAGGACAAACACTCGCAGAGATGGAGTCAAAGCAAGCAGATTTATTAACAAAATAAGACCAACTAAAGTGAGGCAAAAAAGCATGAATGACAGTGATCAGCAAAGACCTGGCAAACAAGAGGGCGAACCAAAAACGAACCTGGGACTGGAGGTTGAGCTGGAGGACCAGCTTCTGAACAAAAACGGCTAGGCCGACCAAACCTGGAACCGCAGTGTGCTGCCGTGAGCGTGGGTCGCCTAGCTGAGACATGGGTTGCCAGTAAATCCTGGCAGTGAGCGAGCGAGGGAGCCTCGCTGAAGATTTGATTGGCAGGGTGACCTGCTCCTGAACGTGAACTCTGAGCAGAATCTGGCCTCAACACACTTCTACAGTACGGGGAACCTCTTGTGAAACCTCGAGGTCTCAAACGATCTAATTCTCGGCACCGAACGCCATTGTCGGGGCTTCTTAAATACCCCCCAATCCCAGGTCAAACACGAACCAAATGAACATGAATCATGAGCCGATACCAAACACATGAGCGTAAACAAGGCGGAAGTCCTTATTTGGGCCTCCCGGGGAGGGCCTCATTTGGATGTAAGATGACCAGTGACAATGTGACAAGATCACAAAGTGTGCTCAGGTAGCCATTTCTAAAGTTCATAATATAAGTAAAAGATGGGAATTAACAGTGGAGGTGAGGTTGAGGCCTGAAAGACTAAGACAGGCTTTCAAGAAGATTTAGCAGACCCCGGAGTGGTGGTGGTGGTGGTGCACAGTGATCAATGACCTGCATCCTACATTCTCACTATACAATTCAGCTTTGGAAGGTAATAATGGAATATCTAAACAGCCATGAAGCATCTCGAGAAGATGCTTTGAAGGTGTATGGACTGATGAAGCTGCAGCAGAACGTCCTGGCTGCCATTAGCGAAGGTGGGGAATTTCATGGATAGATCACCTTTCCAACTGTCAAGCATGGGTGTGACCTTAATGATCTTAAACACACCTCCAAAAATCCACAATGGACTGCCTCTAAGCTGAAGGATTTGTCATGGTCCTTACATAGACCTTAAAAGGCAGTGCAGCAAGACAGCCACAGGACCTTACAGAACTTTTACAGAGCTTTTTGCTGGAAGGATGGGTGAAGATTCCCCAAACAAGACCTCAAAAAATGAAGGTTCGCCCACACATTTGAACATATAGGGTATTTTGATCAGGGGTACCTAAACTTTTGCATGCCACTGTATGTCTAGACTTTCTGGTCATGCTTTCTCTTTCTCTGATTTGTTGAGAGACATCCTCTATTAATGGCAGACAGTGGCACAAGTCTTGACCACATTCTGACAGAATACTTGCCAACAGAATGACTCAGGATTCAGTGTCCAGGCTTGAGAAGACGTTCAGCTGCAGTACATATTCATGGTCGGTGTTACTGCTTCTCAAACCGGAGTATGGGTCCATGGCCCAGAAGTGATGACATTTGGAGATACACAATATGTAAGCAATCTCCTCAAAGACACTTCCTCCTAGAACAGATATATACAGTCCACTCTCAGCTCCACTCTCATCTTTTCATAACATCTCAAACCATCAACAATGAAGCTACTGGTCATGCTGGTGCCCACTTGCTTCCTTTTGTCTGCATGTACAGAGTGTTTTATTATACCAGTTTACGTTGTTGTTGATTTTACTGTGGAGTTTTATTCTCACTGAATATTATTACAATGTATTTATCACTTATTCATTATATAGGCGTAGAAGGTGTAGTTGGAGTAGAAGGCATAGTCATAAGAAAAGGGTTGTGATAAGACTAGTGGTAAACCTTTTTCTTAATACCACCAAAAAGAGTTCCACCAGCCTCATAGGTAATATCTTAGTATGTGAGCTTTCCCATACTGTTTGTTTAGCTTCTCATTTTATGGGCTTACTTGTGTTCCTGTGAAGCTTTACAGGCTTCTGAAGCACTGAATTCAGAAGTGTTCAGGGTCGCCATGTGATCCCAAAACTGAGCAATATCCTGGTGGAAAAGATTACTGCCAAGCCCCTAAAGGTGAGATACAAAGCTCCACCTCACCATCTGGGAATCTGCTACACATTGGTATTACTAATAGCATATTTAAATGACTAATAAGAACACTCCACCTGACTCTCAGATTGTCTTTAAAACTTTTTAAACTAACAAAAATGATACAATATTTAGAATTATATTCAAATTCCCACATGAAACATTACTGATAAAGAAAAGGGTCATCAATCTCCATCTTCTATTACTCTAAACTGGACCAGTGTGTTAAACCATATGTCAGATCTTGTCATTTTTTTAAATTTTGACATAATTTAAAACTGAAACTATTCACATAGACTGAGCATTTCATGACGGACGAACAGAAATGGTTCAGAATGGCTTTGTAATAAAACTATTTACCAGAAATGGAAAATGTAGGTCCAGGAAGTATGTATGAAGTGCCCCATGATTTTGTCCCAACTGCCTGGCCAGCTTTTCCATCTCTACGTGTAAAGTTACAACGTCATTCATGTTGATCATGTGGTCTTAATTCATTTGAATGACATCCATTGGAATTCAGAAACTAGTTTTCACTATTGCATCTCTCTAATCTCTCTCTCAGTGGAAGGCCATGGCCAGAAACTCATTCATAAAGGATGTGCAAACAGGACTGAATGTACAGACCCAAAAGCTGTCAGAGGGATCTGTGTAACAGTGCTGAGGGGGTTAAGCTGAGTTTCTTCATCATACTGGGACTCTTGCTGTCCTCCATCCTCTTCTTCTGAGCTCTCTACTCGTCTTTCCTTAACCCTTTAACTTACAGGAGCGCTAAACAACGTCAGAATTTTACATTTCTTTTACAGTTTATTTTACACTTTCTGCTAGTGTGTGTATTAAGATTTCCTGTACATTTACATTTCCTGTAACCTAATTATCAATAAAGAGTTTGACGGTTTAGGACGAACCAGAGTCGTATTGTTTTATCGGCCACTTGAGCTGGCCAAGTCTCTGAGATTATCCCTCTAACTGAGGGGGTTTCTCCTCAGACAGAGGCCTTTGGCCTGCCCACTAGGGGCTCAGGCCCAGATCTCCGAACATCTGCTTTGGGACCACGCCTGCTGTGAAAAGGACAATATTATTACACCTGACTTGACCTGACTTGTTTCTGTGGAATGTGTTTTGGGCAGGAACATTCCCCCCAAAGTCCCACCCTCTTTGAACAGTTATACATCCTGCTGTAACATGAATAAACTGTGTGCCGTTTTAAATAAGAGCTTCTGACAAATGCCAATAAATGTGATGTGATGTGAATGTGGATGAAAGACAGTAGGACACTGTGTACTAGGCATTCATACAAGGCTCCGGGGGGAGGGGGGGGTGGTTTGGGTGGGGGTGGGGCGGCTGAAGGTGAGGTAACCCAGGCAAGTATTGAGCAGAAACCTCTCCCCACCAAAGCCACATCCTCTGAGAACAGCTACATGAGATCCACCTGCATCTCTCCTTCACACTTTTAACTTCTCAGACCATCAACAATGAAGCCTCTGGTCAGACTGGTGCTCATCGGCTTCCTTCTGTCTATAGGTACAGTGCTATGGTATCATATTTTGCATGTTTATTTACTATATATTATTACTGTTTAATTATCAGTGGAGGTATTATTAGTGGTGTATTGGTAATATGCTATGGAGGAGTAGAAGGGGTAGTGGGAGCACTCTCAGAGACCCTTTGCAGCTAATCAGTTCTTTGAAATCTAAATATTTAATCTTAGATTTTCCTTATATTTTCAGATTTTCTTACATACATAAATGTAGATACTCAAAAAGGTCTGGTCAAAGGGTTCTGCAGATTTGGTGGATTTCCAAACGGTTCAAAGTGGTCATACATGTCATGGAAAAAAAGGGTTCCACTAAAATTATGAGTCGAAGAACCCTATGTTCAGAGTCCTGCTTCCAGTTTAGTTCATTTAGCTTCTCATTTCATTGCTTTGCTCGTGTTCCTGTGAAGCTTTACAGGCTTCTCAAGCGCTGAAGTGCTACCAGTGTTCGGGGACGACATGTAATCCCACAGTGGTGGAATGTTCTAGTGGTGAAGATCGCTGCAAAGCCACCAGAGGTGAGACACCAAAGCCCACCTCCTTCTCACTGCATTAGTATTACTAATATCATACTTAATAAAATAAGGAGAAAATCTACATCCTCATAAGTTACATAGAAACAGCAGTGGCTGCAATTCTTACCTCCTGACTCTCTCTCTCTCTCTCTCTCTCTCTCTCTCTCTCAGCCGATGGCCAGGGCCAGAAACCCATAGAGAAAGGCTGTACAACCAAGTCTTGGTGTGATGCAGAAAAAACCTATGGCTTGACAAGCTGCTGTGACTGGAACCTGTGTAACGGAGCTGAGGGGGTGAAGCTGAGCCTCCTCATCATGCTGGGACCCCTGCTCTCCATCCTCTTCTTCTGAACTCTCTAAAGGCTCCTCTATATCATATATCTCCTACAGGAGCGCCAGAAACATCACTGTTTGGAACCAGTTTTATAGTTATATGCATTTCTTGTACAGGTTCACTCTCTGCTAATGTGTGTGTGTGTGTGTGTGTGTATGTGTGTGTGTGTGTGTGTGGTTCATGATAGTTAACCTAATTATCAATAAAGAGTCAAGAGAGGTTTAAGAGGGTGGAGGGTCGTGTTGTTTTGTTGGACAGTTGAGCTTTCCAATGAGAAATGAGGAGAATTCACTCCAGCTTCATCATAAAGTGTGACTTTAACTGGATCAATAATAAAAAGCTAATAAAGGCTGTTTGTGGAATCAATCAAAGCAGTAAATATACAAATCAGTAAAATAGCTGCCATTCTGTCTCATAAACCCAGTACCGAGGGAGGAGGCAGGACCTGGTGGAGTTTCTGAAGAGCTGGCATGACTTTGATTGAAGCAGTTATTTAATATAAATTATAAATTATCATAATTTATTTATGATATTATTGTAGATAATTGGGCTATGAGCTTTATTAGATCTCCATCACATCTAGAGCTGAGCTTCGTTAGATGCCAAAAGTTAAAAACTTATCATAAAGCACTTCACTATACATCATGTACATACACTGATCAGTCATAACATTAGTACTGGTGACAAACATTGATTACCCTCATCTGCGGGTGTATCTCTTGAGAGGATATATTAGGCAGCAGGTGAACAGTCAGTTCTTGAAGGTGATGAAGGTAAAAAAAAAATGGACAATGACTGGGTCAGAACAAAACATCAGGCGGGTCTTGAGGGCTGTTACCATTGCATTGTCTCTCTCTGCTGGCCTCAGTGGGGGGCTCATGCACAAGTGATGAGCTCTAATGTGCAAGGGCTAAGCTCCGCCCCTCACCTGAGGCTCAGCTCCAAGCACACAGGTGCTGTTCATTGTGTGACTGATTAGGACTCATCTTAAGCATATATGAAATGTGTCCCATTTATAAAAATTATGTGTCCCATTTATAAAAAGGGGTGGTTTATATCAGAAATATTTGAACATGTGAAAAATACATGTTGGTTTGCGAGTATATCCCATGCCTTTAGTGACTGAAATGGGAAGGGTGAACTCAGAGGGCTTTTGGGCTGGAGTTTGGTGATGCTTTTTGGTGGATTTGTGAAGCTGGTCATGGGTCATCTCCTAACATTAAGTTATGACATAACTTCATTAACATCAAAACACATTGTTTTTGTTATTGTGGTCATTATTCTTAGTGTTACTGTCATGCTATTGCTATTGTTACTGTCATGGTTATTGTTTTTTTTTTTGTCAATATTTTTAGTGTTACTGTCATGGTTACTGTTATCATGGTAGTTATTGTTATTCCCATGGTTATGGTTATTGTTATTTTTACGGCCATAGTTATTGTTACTATTATTGCTATTGTTATTGTCATGGTTATGGTTTATTTTTACTGTCACGGTCATGGTTATTGTTATTGTTATTGCTATTGCTATTGTTATGGTTATGGTTATGGTTATGGTTGTGGTTACTGTTACTGTTACTGTTACTGTCATGGTTATGTTATGGTTATGTTTTGTCACGGTCATGTTATTGTTAGTGTTATTGCTATTGTTATGGTCATGGTTATATTTATTGTTACTTTTATTGCTATTGTTATTGTCATGGTTATGGTTATTATGGTGGTTATTGTTATTGTCATGGTTATGGATACTGTCATTGTTACGATCATGGTTATTGTTACTGTTATTATTACTGTTATTGTTACGGTCATGGTTATTGATATTGTCATAGTTTTGGATACTGTTATTGTTACGGTCATGGTAATTGTTGCTGTTATTGCTATTGTTATTGTCATGGTTATGGTTATTGTGGTAGTTATTGTTATTGATATGGTTATGGTTACTGTTATTGTTTACATCATGGTTATTGTTATTGTTACTGTTATTGTTATTGCCATGGTTATGGTTATTGTGGTTGTTGTTGTTGTTACTGTGGTCATTATTGTTATTATTCTTTTTGTTACTGTTATGATTATTGCTATTGTTATTATTGTTACTGTCACTGTTATTATTAGTATAGTTAGGTTTGCTTACCAGCTTGCAAGCACTGATACCCACAGAGTTTTATCTGCTTATCTAAGTTATTCTATTTAAACTTACAGCTTAGTCTACCTGCGTTATTAGTATAGCATTACATGCACTCTGCTGAAGGTATTCCAGAGAATTTATCAGGCATTTGAAGTATTTGGTGCCAATGCCGAGTGTCAATAACAAGAGCATGGAAACAAAGACAATTAATTTATCCTGGAGCAGCTCATGTTCTACTACATATTAAAACACACACACACACACACACACACACACATATACAAAACTTGGCAGAATTCTTAGGAACGCTCCACCAAACCTGTTTAGAAGAGGATCAGCCTTCAGGAAACTCAGTCTCATTTTCTCTAGAGGTTCTCAAAGAGTTCTTTAGGATAGAGAACAAATTCCTGGGAACAGCTTTTGCTTTGAATTCCATTGAACTACCACTGTAGGTCAGAAATTGCCAGACTTGCTTTTAGCCTCTTATATACTGTTTATATATTCTTCTTATAAATTATACAGACAGAACTCTGTGGTAGGCCTTGGTCGATGGTGGTTAACCCTGGGCCTGTTTACAGCATCTGGGTCCACTTTGACCAGATTCTGATTACACTCATCATTAAAACGCGTATCCAGTGAGATCAGATGAGATCAGACTTTACTTAAAAAGTCACCAACACGTACATCATTCCCTGTTTTACATCCTGTAAACAACAGCTTCATCCAAACTGTCCTCCTCCAGGAGACAGGGAACAGGCTGGGGGAACGGTGGGGGTTCCTTTACAATGCCGTGGAACTATTGATGGTAAAGGCTCTGTCAGAAAAGGCATCAGACTGTTTAAACCACAGGAGAGGAAGAAAACGAGGACGACTGAGCGAGAGAGAAAGAGAGAGAGAGAGAGAAAGAGAGAGAGAGAAGACAGACAGAATCCGAACACAGAAAACACCAGTTCATACATTTGTATTAAATGTGGATGAGATCAGATTCTGACCACCTCCCAGTGTGGTTTGAGGAATCCGATCACAGTGCATCTTGGGAAAGTGTTTACACCGGGCTTTCCATGCGGGAAAGCGAAATCTGAACGTCATCACCAAAAGTGCTGTTAATGCCGGGTGTACTCAATCCTCAGACTGCACTGTCAGATAACAGGTTTCAGACTAACCAGAAAAACACACACTAGTGAAATGGTGTCTCAGCTCATGTTACACCCAGCGGAATGGATTGTTCGAAACCGCCTGCAGGTGAAACCAGGTGGGCACAATCAATCAGACAGCACAATCACAGACTTCCCATTTCTCCTGAATGTTAATGGTCTTTAATCAAGCCTGAGCACTCTCGCTTTCACACTGCCAACAGAAGACGAACTGGACGAGGCCAGAATTCATGAATCACATCACGAACATCATGAACTGAATCATATTGATTCAGAAGTGAAGCGAATCACTTCAGAGAGAAAAGAGAGAGATTCACACCCCCAAAGTAAGGATCTGAGCAGCAACCATTCACCTCTAGGCCACACCCCCCTGGAACAGATATATATCAAGTCCGCTCAAGAAGTCCATTATCAAGGTCACCTCTTCAGACGAGCAGCTCCTCAAATCCACCAACAATGCAGCCGCAGGTCATGCTGGTGCTCGTCTTCTTCCTCCTGTCTGCAGGTATAGAGGCCATATGCTACAGATTTGAATACTGCCATTGCTGTTATGGTTATAGGTCTTTTTAGAGCATTTTCATTGGTCCATTCTTCATGGGATTTGGTCAGAATGTAAAGAACAGCTGGCAGAAAAGTGAAGAATTAGGAGGTTTTTGATTGACAGGGATGATATACAATCTTTTTTATGCAGTTTTGCATGTGTTTATAATATTATTATTATTAATAATAATAACAATATCTGTATTAAATGCTTTTTTTTAGATTTACTGTAAGAGTGTATCAGTGTTGCTTAGTCACAGTGGTGTTAGCTGAATTATCAGTATCAGGAATCATGAATGCCCTTTGGAACGTTCTGATATTTTGTCTTAGAACTTTTCTTATGCAATTATGAATAACAATAATTATCAATAATAAGAATAATACATCAAAATTAACTCAAATTAGTATTTTGCTATATAATTTGCATTGTTTAGATGATATAGATGGTATTTGTTTGTTTTTAGCTGCCAGTTTCACTAGTTTGTCTGTTTACCTGTGAAGTTTTTCAGTCTTCCGCCTCGCTGAAGTGTAACAACTGTCTCAACTCGGTGTGTACAACCACTGACTGTAATTCTGGTTTCGATCGCTGCTTTTCTGGAACAGGTGAGATAGAAAATCTTAACTCATTTAATTCAATAAAAAAGGGAAAAATGTATCGAATCGAGTATCGAGTATGTATCGAGGCTTTCCTTGTGTTTAGGCCTAATTTACATGTTTTGTCTGTGGCTCCACCCCTAAATTTGTTTATCTGGAGATAAGAACTCCCGCCATGACAAGACATCGCTGCACTGGGATGCTTTTGACGATAGAGGCCCTGCTGGAATTTTTGACACTTGATAATAAGATGCAGTTAGACAGCAGGGCCGGTGGCCTATCCAAATATGGTGTAACTGACTTTTGTCCTTTTGAACTTCTGTTTCTCTCAGCCACAGTGCTCGGCATTACACTGTCTGGGAAAGGATGTGCAACCAAAGCTATGTGTGAGTCACCAGAAGCTGCCGGGAAGATAACTTGCTGTCAGGGGGATCTGTGTAACGGAGCTGAGGGGGTTAAGCTGAGCCTCCTTATCATGCTGGTACCCCTGCTCTCCTCCATCCTCTTCCTCTGAACTCTCTGAGGCGCCTCTCTCCATCATTTCTCTCTTTCAGGAGTGTCAGAGTCAAAAGTCATGCCCATTTGCACTCTTTACTAATGTGTGTATGTGTGTGTGATCAATAAAGAGTGTGAAGGCTAAGATCAGTGTTGTGTCGTTTTATTTGAGTTAAAGAAATGAGAGGCTTTGTCTTGTCACTTAAAATGGGCTTTAATCAGATCATTTATCAGCAAAAATGTGGAGGCCTTGTGCTTTTACTTCTGGTGTGAAATGCAGTAATTATTATACTGTCCCATAAAGCTGAGGTAGACAGTGTTAGTATATGTGATTTAGTTTAGTTTGTGCTGGTAGAATTTGTTATTATTAATTTATAAAGTGGTAAAATCTTTATTTACATGTTTACAGGCAGTTTAACAGGCAGTTAGACCATAGGGCCGGCCTAGAGCTGTAAAATTAACTATATAAATACACACAGCTCTACCAGAAGACTCAGGAGACATAAGGAGTAAAGCGTAATATTTAATCTTGATAATTAATGAGATGGGAACAATTTTTGGCATAGCCTAACCTTGGCATCAGCTCAGGTCCTGCAACATCGGGACTTTCACAGATCCTGACAAACTGGTAAAGCCTGCCCTGGAGCAGCTATCGAGACCAAACTGGTGGTGGTGGGAAGGAAGGAAGGGGGGTGATGTGATGTCACTTCAGCAACATAGAGAACAGCTGGTGATTTTATTTCTGAGTAAATTTACATTTACATTGGCATTGATGGTGCACCTAATACATACTTTGATGGAATACCTAATAAACTGTCCAGAGGAACCTGTTTTTTTTTCTTATAATACCTGAATGTAGTTTAGAGAACTTTAGCCTCAAACACAACGAAGCTCAGATAGAGAAGCTTTAATAGAGAAAATGCTTTAATACCCTTTTAAGTGATAAATGGACGATCAGGAACCCCCTTAACTTTCAATGGACTTCCATTAAGCAATGTAAATGATCTTACACATTCATCAGGAAATAAGGTATAGAAAAAAATGATATATACAGTGTGTGCATGGCAGTGACAGTGGATACCTGTATGTTTGTACACCTGTCTGTGATGTATTGCCTTTGCCTTTGCCATCTTTTGTTGCTTACCAAGCGGTAGACCTTCCTTTGTCTCTTGTTTTTTGTTTTTTTGCCCCTTCTTGGATGGCTTTCTGTTTCTTTACCCTCGCCTGTTTGCTCATATCTCCTTTTGTCATTGCTCATTTACCCTCCAATGTTTACTCTGGTCTTTAGACTAAACCCATCGCTGACACAGATGTGCAAATGTACTGTCAATAGAATAGGACTCTCTAGAGCAGATTAACATTATCTACAACAAAGTCTACAGTTTGGTCTACAACAAGATCTACAGTTTGGTCTACAACAAGGTTCACTATTTGGTCTACAACAAAGTCTACAGTTTGGTCTACAACAAGGTTACAGTTTGGTCTACAACAAGATCTATGGTTTGGTCTACAACAAAGTCTACAGTTTGGTCTACAACAAGATCTATAGTTTGGTCTACAATAAAGTCTACAGTTTGGTCTACAACAAAGTCTACAGTTTGGTCTACAACAAGGTCTACAATTTGGTCTACAACAAGGTTACAGTTTGGTTTACTTCAAGATCTACAGTTTGGTCTAAAATAAAGTCTACAGTTTGCTCTACAATAAAGTCTACAGTTTAGTCTTCAACAAGGTCTACAATGTGGTCTACAACAAGGTTCACAATTTTGTCTACAAAAAGGTCTACAGTTTGGTCTACAACAAAGTCTACAGTTTGGTCTACAGTTTGGTCTACAACAAAGCCTACAGTTTGGTCTACAACAAAGTCTACAGTTTGGTCTACAGTTTGGTCTACAACAAAGTCTACAGTTTGGTCCAAAACAAGATGTACAGTTTGGTCTACAACAAGATGTACAGTTTGGTCTACAACAAGGTTACAGTTTGGTCTGCAACAAGGTCTACAATTTGGTCTTCAGCAAGATCTATAGTTTGGTCTACAAGATCTACAGTTTGGTCTACAACAAGGTCTATAGTTTGGTCTACAATTTGGTCTACAACAAGGTCTACAGTTTGGTCTACAAGATCTACAGTTTGGTCTACAACAACGTCTATAGTTTGGTCTACAATTTGGTCTACAGTTTGGTCTACAACAGGGTCTACAGTGTGGTCTACAGTTTGGTCTACAACAAAGTCTACAGTTTGGTCTACAATAAGGTCTACAATTTACAGTTTTGTTTCCAGTTCTGCCCTTAAAATTCAGTCTGATCTTCTATACATAGTTTAGCCCACACATCACAAATGTCTACAAAACAGCAGCTACTTCTCCTTGATGGTTATACCTGAAATTCACCTCACCGTCCCCCACTGTACTGCAGTTCACCCTTCACCCTTCAGCTCTTTTTGTTAAGATCTCCACAGCAGAATTGTTGTCTTTGTTGATGCCTGTAGAACTTCTGACAGCAGATGTGCTCTGAAACCCAACAGGTATAAAAGATAGCAGAGATAAGCAGAGAAGAGTGTGAACGGCAGCGAAGCAGGGGGGAATGTAGATGTATGGTTAGTAATTGCTTGTTGTGATGATTAGTCGTTGTTTGGGGTGTAAATAGTATGTAGCTTTCGTTGAGGTGTAATATGTAGTTTAACAAGGCTTAATTTACCACCATCAGCAGTTTAGGCCTCAGCAGCTCAAAATGCATCGTACGCAGAACCTGCACAGAGACAGGGACATTGACACTTCTCACAAGATCTGTGTCCCGATGTTAATGGAGCTCGGTTATTCTGGACTAACAATAAAACAATGAGGTCGTCTCACAACAGTGATTAGCATTAGCATTACAGCACAGTCTGTGGTCTGGAGTTCTGTAGTGCTTCTATTTGTGCATTTCTTTTAATGTTTCAAGCTCTGCTAATGTGTTTGAGTGTGTGTGTGTGTGTGTGTAGGTGTGTAGGTGTGTGTATGTGTGTGTAGCATATGATACAATTATCTGTTAAGAGCGTTTCATGTAACCTGATTATCAGGAAAGAGTGTGGGGGTTAAACAGGGTGAAGGGTCATGTTGTTTTATTGGACAGTTGAGCTGGAGAAAGGAGGAGACTCCATTCCAGCTTCATCATAAAGTGTCTCTTAATAAACAGACTGACTGAAATTAGTCTTTATTTTACTTATTATAATTTATTTTATTAATAATAATAATAATAATAATAATAATAATAATAAAATGAATCCATATGTGTATATTTTTATCCATATTTCAGCATAAACACATAGCATGTAAATAGTAAAACCAGAGAAACTGATATTTTATATATATATATATATATATATATATATATATATATATATATATATATACATATATATATATATATACCTGTAGCTACTGAACAAAAACGTAAAGTGAATTTTCCATCCCTCAGTATGTATATATATATATATATATATATATATATACTGAGGGATGGAAAATTCACTTTACAATTTTGTTCATATCTACATATTGTCGCTGTCCAAAGAAAAACATGTATCTCCAAAATGGTGACTTTACAGGAGAACGCAAAAATGCCCTTCACTTTGAATGGAAGTCAACATAAAATATGAGTTTATTGCAAGTAATTCAGAGCATTTCGATTGGTCCATTCATCCAGAATTATTTACTCAGGGTACAGAAGCAGCTACAGCATTCAAACCATGGAGAAAACTAGAAAACTAAAACAGACAATGGAGATGTTTTGTCCAATGTTTTTCACTGGACCACAGTGTTATCCTGTGCCAAGGTTTAAGACACCTGTGAAAACAAGAAGTAAAAAGCTCCATATCTGAGCAGTACGAGATCATTTGGTTGGTGTATCCAGACCTTCAATCACCCACCATCCTCCAAACGGTGCAAAAAACACAGAAAATGGAAGAAACAGCTGAGAGTTGAGAGATGCAGCAAGATCAGGGCTCGCGACGAAATGTGATGAAGCATAACTGTTACTTCCTGAACATAAGAGCAGCGGGACGTGTCAGTACGTATCTGCCCAGGGCATCTCGAATGTGCCTCACCAAGCAGCGTTCAGCCTAAAGCTTGAGAAGTGACCTATACTGTAGGTCTGTAGGTAGAGCGGCGCCACCTGGTGGATAAAGCAAAGAGTTCGTTTGCCTTTAGGCCTTTAGGCGTTGTGCTCTCAGTCGCGTATTCCTGCCCTGTAGCTTATCGGCTTGATGTGGTCTGACGTTGTCTTTACAAACACTCAAACACACTGGTGTACACCATCTAAGCCATGAAACTGACAAATGGCTGTCTGGGATCTGAAGGTTTGGAGATGTGAGAGTGGCTTAAGTCTGACCTTAACTTGTTACGTACTTATTTACATAGAGGATTAGCGAGATCCTACTCCAGAAGGCCCTCACCCAATCACATTCAGGTTAATTAAACATGAAAAATGAGTTTTTACATTGTTACACTAGTTAATAAGTGAGCTACCAAATCTGAACTGATCAGCAATCCAGATAAGAAAGTCAGGGTCAGATCACAGGATCAGCCATGCCATGGTTCCTCTGGAGCAGAGAGGATTAATGGCTATGTTTAAGGACCCAACAGTAGTAGCTTGGCGTACTTACAACCCTGTGGTCAATGCTATCCAGCATTCTGAAAGGAAGACCACCACTGCAGTACCTGGTAGGTCCAGGAGAATTGTGACATCAGGACAGATTCTGGAGCAGGAGATGGGACTAAGGCGGAGAACATCCCACATACCTCCAGCTCTTGTTTTTACAAAAACTTGATCCTGGAAAATCTAGGGGCTGTTTACAGGAAACGCAAAGTCTGGGAATGAGGGTTCTGATGTTTAGTCTCTTCAGATGCAGTTCAGAAAGCATGGGCAGCGCAACGTCTCTGAAAAGTGAAGCTACCACAGGTCTAGCGCCTCTGCTGGCCGGTCATGCATGATGTGTAGCTCCGCCCATCCCGTATATATACGGGGTTAAATTCCAGCAGTTAGTTTTCCCTGTGCTGATATTGGCCCTTTTTTGTTTTATTTTCTCCCAGAAATCCCCCAGTTTTTGGCCCTTACAGTAAAAAGGCGGGGCTACACTTACGAATTAAGTGAATGACAGTCTTAGCTGGAAGAGATTGGTCATCTGCAGGACCTGCATAAGGGCTGAACCCAATGCAGAATTGGGTCGGTCTAATTGGATAAGGATATATTAGTCAGAGGTGGGCAGTAGTAATGTGCTACATTTACTTTAGTAGCTTTTTGGACATATTGTACTTTAAAGAGTTGTTTTAAAAGACAGTACTTTACTAATACTTTTATTTTTATGAGGTAAAAAAATACTTTTACTCTTCATTTACG
Source organism: Salminus brasiliensis (assembly GCF_030463535.1). Taxonomy (NCBI): domain Eukaryota; kingdom Metazoa; phylum Chordata; class Actinopteri; order Characiformes; family Bryconidae; genus Salminus; species Salminus brasiliensis. Next base: position 34,654,412 of record NC_132891.1, on the reverse strand, counting down.
TTCCTCCCATTACATTTGTAAACAATTTTTAATTCAATAGGAGTTCGTTCTCCTATCAAAATCAACTTACGGGACTTCGTTGGACCAATCAAATGCAGCGATATGCTGAAAACTACAGGTACCGGGTCATAACACTGTGAGCTTGGTGGGCAAAACCATTGATTTCAGCATAGTATGCATAGGATATAGGATAGTAGGACAGCCACGCCTTCCTAGAACATATAAATCAAGTCCACTTCCATTTCTCCTTCTCCTCCAGATTCTCACCTTCTCAAACCATCAGCCATGAAGCCGCAGATCACACTGCTGCTCTGCTTCCTTTTGTCTGAAGGTACAGACGGACGTTTGTTGCAGGATTTATTCATTCATGTATTCATTTATTAGTGTTAATCATTGGAAATATGCTTTAACCTGCTTTATGATTTATAAGAGCGCAGACTGGTCAGTGTTAGATGTTCTGGTGTTTTACTGGGCTTTGATGTACTGGTTTTAAATGTCTTTACTTTGCTTGTTTATTTTACACAGCTTTCCAGGCCTCCACAGCACTGAAGTGTCGAGGCTGTGCCTACTTGTTTTGTGCAAATATAGAGTGTGATAAGAATGCCGACCGCTGCTTTACCGGACTAGGAGGTAAAACGCTTAACCTCACTGTCCACTAACTATACTGCAGTTCACCCTTCACAGCCTAACAACTGAGGGTTTATGGGGTTTTGGGAGGCAAGCGGTATGATAAGTTATAAAGAGCTATGTTTAGGTCTGTGTTTCATTTATAAACAGTCATTTATAAGCAAGACCTTTCCTGAACTACCCCTAAAATGTCTTGAGTGCATTTACTGAAAAGTACTGTGAAGTATAAATAGTAAGTATGTGAATTTGTTTGGAGTGAAAAATGTTCTACAAGTCTTTTTACCACCCTGTGATTAAGCCTCAGTAGTGCTTGATAAGCCAGTACCTGCAGTACCTGCAGTACCTGCACTTTTGGAACTCTTTTGCATACCCTGACTTTTTCTTGTGAAGCAGCACTTCTCAAAAGCTTGTTTGCATTCAGTTCCCTGCCATAAATAGCCTGATGGTCTTACCGCTGAGCCACCACTGCCCAGAATGTGGAGTACATCGATACAAATTGAGTTTTGTATCACTGTGTGAGAGTATGAGAGACCTGCTGTTTGAACATACAGTGAGAACCTGGCACTATATTTAGGTCTGCTTTGGTCGTTACGCTAGACATTTTTTGAGGAATTTGACATCAAATTTGATAAGGTGTCAGCGCCCCCTGCTGGGCTGAAATTCTCACACTTGCATTTCAATGTTTAAGAGAGAAAAAGCTACATGTTCAGAAATATCCTGATGCATGTGTATTTATTATTACAGTACTGTCTTTGAAAATCTTTAGTAAATGTAGTTCTGAAGTAAATCTTTTTGGACTGTTCTTATCAAATCTTTAAAGTAATCTAAACTAAGTCAAATGAAAAATGAAGAATTAAGAAAAAATTGGGTTTTCTAATTTTCCTTCAGGCTGAACCAGTGTATTAAATATTGTAAATCATTAGAGATTTCAGTTCCTTATAGGAATCAGGGAATAGTATAGTAGTAAATGTAAGTTGACTAAATATCAGTGGTTTTCCCAACTGAACCTCTCTAACCCTCTGTTTTCTATAACCCTCTAGATACAGTGCAGAAAAAAAGGTAATGTAAATGTACTTTAACAGCCAGTTGGAGATGCTGTGAGGGGGATCTGTGCAACAGTGCTGAAGGGGTTCATCTGCGTCTCCTCCTTATGCTGGGACCCCTGCTCTCCTCCATCCTCTGAACTCTCTTAGTCATTTATTTCTATAACCATTAATATTCCTGTATGGAAAGGATGTCATTTTCTCCATTACTAATTGATGATAGTGAGTGTGGTAAATGTCTTTTGTTAAGATGTTGGTATTAAGCATAGTTTTATTCTGCATTCAGGCTGAAGAAATGAGGAGGCTTCACTCCAATGGTAGCAGACTGACCTACAGTCATTACTTTAATGACAAATAGACCAGCTGACCAGTTACTGACTGATTTTACTTATACAATTATACAATGTACAGGTCCAAGACCTGTCAATTTTTCTGTGAATAAAAATCAGCATGCAGCACTGTGGTGAGTGTAAGAGTTTTCTTTCTGTAGAAGCTTCAGATCTCATCAGATCAGATAAAGCAGGTGAACATAAATCCAGTAAAAAGGAGAAACAAGAGCTTCTCATTCTGAAGAAAGAAAGTAGTGAGATCTTGTCGGTAAGCTAGTCTGAAGAACAGAGCTCGGTTCCTCCAGGTTTCTCCTGGACGCCCCCCAGTCCAGCCAGCACAGCGTGGAGGATGTGTTCAACTCCATCAGCAGCAGCAGCAGCAGCAGATCACCTGATTTACCATCATTAAGCCCTGATTTACCACCAAACCAGGTGTTGATCTGAGGAGAACTCTAAATAATACTAGACTCCATGAGAGAGGAGAACTTTGGAGATGTTCTAATAATGAACACAGTGATGGATAACTACCACCTATTTCTGTTGGAATGTGTAATTATTCATTATTAATAATAAAAACTTATTGTGAGTGTGGGACATTTTTTTCCAGGTACAAATCGAGTTTTGTATCACTGTGTGCGAGTATGAGAGACCTGCTATTTGAACATACAGTGAGAACCTGGCACTATATTTAGGTCTGCTTTGGTCGTTACACTAGACATTTTTTGAGGAATTTGACATCAAATTTGATAAGGTGTCAGCGACCCCTGCTGGGCTGAAATGTTCACACTAGCATTTCAGTGTTTTAGAGAGACATGTTCAGAAATATCCGGACGCATGTAAACGGGGCTTTAATTTATTTTAAAAAAGTGCCACTCGGATGTATTTCTACATATTTATGTTATTATCATATCTTTGTGTGCTCTCTTTATATCTTTAAGTGATCTAAATAAAAAAAATGAAAAATGAAGAATTAAAAATGGGGTTTCCTCAGCTACGTATCTGAGTTTAAGACAATACCTGAGACTGAGATATTACATTAGTCTGTGATAGTAGCTTAGACTGAAAAAGTACTTGAGACTAAAATTGTAGCTGAGTCTGAGATAGTGTCTTAGTCTAAGACAGTACCTGAGTCTGAGATAGAAGGTAAGACTGAAAAAGGACCTGAGACTAAAATAGTACCTGAGTCTGTGACTGTACCTGAAACTGAGATAGTACCCAGGTCAGAGATAGAAACAAATGGGTGTGAGAGCAGAGCATGATGCAGTGATGGAAAGTGTTATGTAGGAACAGACAAAGCCACGCCTCCTCAGATTACACAAATACACTGAAATCCATTATACTCTCTCAACTAGTGCGCAACAATGAAGCCACAGGTCACGCTGGTCCTCATCGGCATCCTTTTGTCTGAAGGTACAGGCTAATGTAAATGATCATCAGTGCTGAACACCGCTATACCATCAAATGTTAGTTTAGGCTGTTTTTGTTGTTGTTGTTTTATAACGTTGTTTACTTTGTTCATCTTTGAAGCTTTACAGACCTCTGAAGCACTGACGTGTTATACATGTACCACCCTGCCATGTACAACAACGAATAAGTGCAACCCATACCAGGATAGCTGCATTACCACTGGTAAGACCTCAACCCCAGAACCGTAGATGATTCTGTGCACGAAAATAAAATCTTTTTTTTTATTTTATACCTATTTTTTTATTGTATACAAAACTTTGTATACAATAAAAAGCCCAACTGTTCTTTTTGTATTTAGGTATTATGGCAAAAATGACTAAATAAAAAATTATTTTTACATGAAAAATACTATATTATTTAGACATTTATTTTCTCAAATCACAATCAAATGTATGTAAAATTACAAAAATCTTTTATAATTGTATAAATGCATATAAAAATCTAAAGTTTTTTTGTCCAAACTGACAATTTGAGTTTTTTCTTTGTAATTTTAGGTAAAATTTGTATAGTCTGTGTACAAAAAAAAACAGTCAAATGACTGGCAGCAATGAAAATGATTGATCGTCATAATTCAGGAAAATCTCTACAATATTGCTGTTTCTTTGCAGAAACTTTGATGAGAATTTCCATAAATTTGTTGTTTTGTCTGGATATTTAACGTTAATTTTGTGTTTTTTGTTTGGCAGCCATTTATTTTACGATTTCTTACTTTTTTTACAGTGTAATACACCACTCTCAGTCTCACACTCTAAAAAGCAAAGGTGCTACAAGGGTTATTTGATTGATGGCATTGAACAGGGGTACTTGACAGGTGGACTCCGGTCTGGGTCCGGACCTAAATGTTTTTATTGCAAGTATAAAATCTATAATAAATCTTCGTAATCTCTCTAAACTTCGCCGGATCTACTTCTACCATTTCCTGCTGTCCCACATGCAAATATTAAACAAAACTACTCACAGAACATCAGTCAGCTTCAACCGCAAGATCAAGCCAGAGCCACATCGCCTCCCGCGGTCTCCATCTGGCCATTTCACCCTTAGTTACCCAAGTGTAAAGACTGGGTAACTGCATCACGGTGTCATTTCTCCCACTGAACTGCAATGTTTTTGCACATAGTGATGGATATAGAGGTCTGTACTGAGTGTTGCCGTATGGGTGGGGGCTGGTGGTGTTAGGACAATTCTAGGACAAGGGCCAAATTGTTAGAACTAAAGAGTTGTGGGGCCCAGTGAAGTATCTTTTCATGGGGCACAAAATCACCTGCAGCACCGCAGTCTATACTTTTTATAGATTTACAAAGTATGGACATAAGTATTTGGACACCTGTTTGATTTTTGGACACCTGTTTGGACACATTGTTTCATTTGGGCTGTGTACGCCTTAAGCATACTGAAGCATGTGTGGAAGTGGGGCAAAAGTGGGGCAAAAATATGGTGTTTTGAGGGCAGAAAGGGACACAGAACAGAACCCACACAACAAGGATATTAAAATGAGTTTATCCTTTTTGTTGCTCCAGAGAGTCCTATTCTATTGGCAGTACTTCTCTCTACAGGGCCCAGACAAGCAATAGCTGAATGCAATCATTAGAAGAGGTGTCCACCAAAAGCTGGACAGTTTGTCCTCTATGGACCTTTAACCCAGTGGACCTAAAAAGTACCTGTTTGAGTACCACTGGCATAGAGGAAGAACCATTTTTGTAAGAGATGCAAGCGGTAAAGAACCTTAACATTAACTTCTTTAAACCTTTTAAAGGTTCTTCACACTCACGTCTCTTTTACAAACGTGGTTCTTTGTGGAACCCATAATGGTTCTTCTGTGGCATTAATCAAAGAACCCTTTGTAGGACCTATATTTTTACTAGTGCAGGTTTCCAGGGGCTAATTTGAATGAAAAGTTATGGAGTTGAGCTTGAAGTTTGTGTGGAACTAAAATGAGGCACTGCTCAATTTCTCAATGGCGGTGAGGTACTTTTACTTCAATTCCACATTTACCTTTCCCAACCTAATCTTCCTTATTTCCCCTCAGATAAAACAGGCTCTTCAGTTTTCTTCCCAATCAGTCTGAACCCTATTAACCCTTCATTTTCTCTCACGTACAGTTAATCAGACCCACACCACAAAGAGATGTGCAAGCATGGCAGAATGTGTTTCGCCAGCAACAACTGGGACAGTGAGGCCAACTTGCTGTAACATGAATCTGTGTAACGGAGCTGAGGGGGTTAATCTGAGTCTCCTCATCATGCTGGGACCCCTGATCTCCTCCACCCACTTCCTCTGACCTTTCCACTCGTCCTCTCTCCATCTTTTATCTGAGTAACAGATAACATCACTACTTCTGGGACACTGGGGTATGATTCCTGGTGTGGGTGACTTTGGCAGAAGGTCCACCCCCCAAATATTTTCCTTCCAAGCCCCATATGAACCCCCCTTCTCAGTTTAGCCCACCTCCACACCATCTCCCCCACCTTTCTTCCATCAATCACCACTTCAACAGGAAGGCCGGGCTTCATGGGCAGATGACAGGAAAGTTGACCCGGTCTCCAAGCCAAAAAGGATTCTCTGAGCCCGTCCTCCTGTTCCATCTCAGGGTGTGATCCATACTAGCATTTACAAGCTGTGATCGTTGTCAAAGACGGTGTTACTAAGTTCTGACCATGCAGGGAGCCCAAACTTTTGCCTTGGGCCCTTTTTTCAAACTACAAAAGATGAAAAAATAAATAAATAAATAAATAATAAATCTTGTTGAAAATATTGAAGCATTGTTTCATCTTTATCTTTATTTCTTCTATATTACTGCTGCTGTTCCCACAAAACACAGTAAGAACATGAAAGTCTTCTGTGTCCGACTGAGAAAATGTGGACTTTGGCTAAGAGCAGAACCAGAGGTCATGGTTCACTTGTGTATATTTGTGTAGGCCTATCTGGCTCTGGTCTGGGTTAGCAAACTCATGCTTGATGGTGCAGTGGAGCAGCGCCATCTAGAGGACAAATATTTGTAAATTATGGTGGAAAATAACTCAATTCAACTCAATATTTTATAACATAACCTTTGTTGGCAGTGACAGAGGTCAAACGTTTCCTGTAGGTCTTCACTTCACATGTTTGCCCACACTGTAGCTGGTATTTTGGCCCATTCCTTCATGCAGATCTCCTCTAGAGCAGTGATGTTTTGGGGCTGTTGCTGGGCAACACAGACTTTCAACACCCGCCACAATTTTTTATGGGGTTGAGGTCTGGAGACTGGCTAGGCCACTCTTTCTTTCTTTTTTCAGCATGATCCATGAAGACTGCTGGAGAGGACCTTCACCAGATTTTCCAAAGTTCTGCACAATTAACCCATGAAGATGTGATGAACACCATTGAGGGTGGTCCACAGTGATGGTGAAAGGAAGCGGTCAGCTGAAGACTTTACTGCCTATGAAACAGCTGGTCTTCAACCATCCTGCTGGAGATTAGTTGGATCAGGTGATTAGAAGGTATGTCCCAAAGTTTGTGGACACCCATTCTAATGATGCATTCAGCTACTCTCCAAGCTGCGACCACCACTGACACAGATGCACACAGACACAGCTTGTCTAGTCCCTGTAGAGAAGTACTGCCAATAGAATAGGACTGTCTGGAGCAGATAAACCTGCTGAACCTATCAGCATCATGCTGCCTAATGCCAGGCGTGGGCTAGTAGAGGGGTATAAAGCCCCCCAGCATTGAGGAGCTGTGGAGCAGTAGAAGTACTGCATTCTCGGGGATGATGGTTAATGCTCCCTTCTTTCAATACGTTTGGAAGAGATTGCTTGAATCCTGCATCCTGCAATGTGATCAAAGCTTCAACATCTAGTAGAACGTCTTCTTCTCTGGACAGTAGAGACTCCAGAGTTACTCTAACAAAAGCAGGATCAACTCTTTTTAATGGCCTTGACTCCAGACACAATGAAAAGGCTGGTGTCCCCATGTGGATCCTGCTGTAAAAGGAAGAAACTGTATGTAGGTTGAGATATGAATAAAATATGCTGTAGATATGATGCATATCAAAGACAATGGTTCACTGTGATTGTCCAAACCACAAGGCCTGGAGGTTACTTAAGGTGAGGTAACCATGGAGAGTTTTGAGGAAGTCACAACCACATCCTCTTAGACACTTATATAAATACCAACCCATCCACCTCCACCTCAGCTCTCCTCCACACTTTCTTCTTCTCCAACCCTCAACAATGAAGCCTCTGTCCACACTGGTGCTCCTCTGCTTTCTGTTATCTGCAGGTACAGTGCTATGGTATTAATCTTGGCAGTGAAATGCAGTGATTTAACCAAAGCTGTTTTCAGAAAAGGTTTTATATTCTCTTAGAAGAACCTGATTAAAGGGTTCTCCAGTGGTGGAGAGCCTTGGTAGATGGTTCTATATATATATATATATATATAGAAATTGCTTGGTTCTGCATGGTCCTCTTTTTGCAGTACTATGTAGAACCGTTTGTGCTTGGAAAGTCTTTTTGAGTTTATTTGAGTTAAATAAATCTAAATTGGCTTGTTATCATATGAAGTCCCTTTGTTTTAGGTTGAACCGATGAACCAACTTATGATATGTTTATTAAACAAACAAAAATTAATTAAATACAATATTTAACATATTTATATTTATACAAAGTTAAAGAAACCCAGTTGATCTGCTTGTTACCATATGAAGTATTTTTTTGTGTGTGTGTGTAGCTTTTTACAGTGTGCCTAAACAGTGTACCTAATCCTACAAATAAATAAATAAATCAAGGTCTGATTCAAATAAATAAAAGTTATTTGATGATATTTTAAATGTAAATGTTGTGCTGGTCAAAACGTAAATAAATAAATAAATAATCTTAGTATTAGTGTTTATTAAAATAATTTTTTCTTATATTTCATGTTGAATAATAGCTTTAAGCTTTGAAAATTTTTAGGAGCTTTTTTGAGCTTATTGTAAATGCCACCCATTTTATAGAATATATATATATTACTGCTGCTGTTCCCACAAATACAGTAAGAACATGAAAGTCTTCTCTGACTGAGAAAATGTGGACTTAGTTCACTTGTGTTCATTTAAGCAGGCCGAACTGGCTACATCCTCTCATTCTATTGGTTTGCTCTTGTCCCTCTGAAGCTTTACAGGCCTCCGAAGCACTGGTGTGTTTTGCGTGCACTGGGTCGCCATGTATACCCCTGATTACATCCTGTCCTAGCAATGCAGACCTCTGCCACTCATCTAAAGGTAAGATACAGCTCCACCTCACCATCTGAGCCCATCTGAGTAGTACTTGTACTAATGCTAATGTGGAAATACTAACACTTCAGATGCTCTGTGTCGACAGTAGGGCTGAAGTGTAGTACTCGAATACAGTGAGGCCGAAAACGTCATCATACAATGGCTCCATTACAAACTTCACATTTCCCAACATAATAGGACACAGGCAGTGTACATATAACCAGATATGCATGAATACAATCAATCCACTGCCTATAGCTGGGAATGAAGGGGTTCTAAGACCCGTTTAAGTCTGACTTTGGCACTCTAAGCCGTCAATTTCAGGGTAAAACAGTGCAATGGATTCTGAATCAAGTGGGTTGAGGCAGGCTGCATGTGCCGTAGCAGTAGCTTTATGTAGGGCAAGCCAACATAACAGGCACACAGGAAGGCCGGCAGGAACAGAGAGGGCATGTCCATAATAAGAAATTCAAAGCCAAGCTTGATGAGCATGGCTAATGAGGCCTATTACAGCCAGGTGTGCAAAACCCCTGGTGGAGCTTAGAAGGGCTTGGCAATGGTGTGGCCAAAGCGAAAGCCTATGTGAAAACACAGGATACATGATCATGTATGTGCAGTACCACCCGATCAGGCCAGGAGAGGGAGCCATCGTTCCAGTTCCAGATACAATCAGATCCAAGATACAGGCCTGAGGCCACCAAAGGCTTTCAGTTTTGAAAGGGGTTCAAATAATAGCAGTCATGTTAGCATCAGATGGTATCATATATAGAGATAACATATAGAGTAAGAAGTCTCTCTCTCTCTATCTATCTCTCTCTCTCTCTTTCTCTCTCTCTCTTTCTCTCAGTTAACGCCCTGGGCCTGAAAGCCTCAGAGAAAGGCTGTGCAACCAGGGCAGAGTGTGCTGCGGGAACAGCTCTCGGAACGAAAAGCTGCTGTGACTGGAGCCTGTGTAACGGAGCTGAGGGGGTGAAGCTGAGCCTCCTCATCATGTTGGGACCCCTGCTCTCCTCCATCCTCTTCTTCTGAACTCTCCGTTCCCCTCGCCATCATGTATCTCTTACAGAAACATCACGTCTGGAAAGTCTTCATGTTCTTGCATTTATTTGACAGTTTCACTCTCTGCTAGTGTGTGTGTACTTATGGTGATTAGCTGTTGAAACCATCTCCTGTAACCAAAAATATCAATAAAGAATGTGGTGGTTGAAGAGGAATGAGCGTTATGTAGTTTGTTTTGGAGAGTTAAGCTGAAGAAATGAGGTAACTTCACTCCCAGGATGTTATATATTACTTAAACTAGATCAATAAATCATGAAATGATCAGCAACTGATGTTCTGTCTCATAAGCCCAGTACAGAGGACAGATACAAGGATGGGTGGATCTGTAGATTTGTGATGACTTTGATTGGAACATTTAGCAGTATTAGTGTTCAATCTTTACATGTATGGACTGATTTCAGTTGAATGGGATGTTTTTGAGACTGTGGTAGGACCCGAGACTGACACCGTGGTTGGATCTTAAACTGACATTGTGGTTGGACCCGAGACTGAAGCTGGGGTTGGATCTTAAAATGAGACTGAAGCTGGGGTTGGATCTTGAACTGAGACTGTGGTTGGACCAGAGACTAAAGCTGGGGTTGGATCTTGAACTGAGACTGAAGCTGGGGTTGGATCTTGAACTGAGACTGTGGTTGGACCAGAGACTAAAGCTGGGGTTGGATCTTGAACTGAGACTGTGGTTGGACCCGAGACCGAAGCTGGGGTTGGATCTTAAACTGAGACTGTGGTTGGACCAGAGACTAAAGCTGGGGTTGGATCTTGAACTGAGACTGTGGTTGGACCCGAGACTGAAGCTGGGGTTGGATCTTAAACTGAGAATGAAGCTGCGGTTGGATCTTAAACTGAGACTGGTGTTTGACCTGAAACTGAAGCTGGGATTGGATCTTGAACTGAGACTGGTGTTTGACCTGAAACTGAAGCTGGGGTAGGATCTTAAACTGAGACTGTGGTTGGACCCGAAACTGAAGCTGGGGTTGGATCTTAAACTGAGACTGGTGTTTGACCTGAAACTGAAGCTGGGGTTGGATCTTGAACTGAGACTGTGGTTGGACCAGAGACTGAAGCTGGGGTTGGATCTTGAACTGAGACTATGGTTGGACCCGAAACTGAAGCTGGGGTTGGATCTTAAACTGAGACTGGTGTTTGACCTGAAACTGAAGCTGGGGTTGGATCTTGAACTGAGACTGTGGTTGGACCAGAGACTGAAGCTGGGGTTGGATCTTGAACTGAGACTGTGGTTGGACCCGAGACTGAAGCTGGGGTTGGATCTTAAACTGAGAATGAAGCTGCGGTTGGATCTTGAACTGAGACTGAAGCTGGGGTTGGATCTTGAACTGAGACTGTGGTTGGACCCGAAACTGAAGCTGGGGTTGGATCTTGAACTGAGACTGTGGTTGGACCCGAGACTGAAGCTGGGGTAGGATCTTAAACTGAGACTGAAGCTGGGGTTGGATCTTGAACTGAGACTGAAGCTGGGGTAGGATCTTAAACTGAGACTGAAGCTGGGGTTGGATCTTGAACTGAGACTGAAGCTGGGGTTGGATCTTGAACTGAGACTGTGGTTGGACCCGAAACTGAAGCTGGGCTTGGATCTTCTCAAGGTTTCTTCCTCTCAATCTAAGAGGGAGTTTTCCTGACACTGTGGCCTCTGGCTTGATCACTAGGGGCTTAGACACGGATCTCTGAACAGCTGTTTGTGCCAACTGGTAAAAAAGCATCATAAATAAACTTGAATGAACTGGAGAACGTGTCAGGAAGCATCTCCCAAAAGGTACTTCCTCTTAGAGCAGATAGATTTCTTGCTGTAAAAGGTAAAACATCAACTGTACTTAAATCTACGCAGAATTTTCCCTATGCTATGTAAATATGGTCTGTAACAAAGACATTAGTTCACTGTGACCTCCAAACCACAAGGCCAGAGGGACTGAAAGTGAGGTAACCATGGAAAGTTTTAAGCAGGAACAAACCAAAACCACATACACAAACACACACACACACACACACACACACACACACACATATATATATATATATATATATACATACATATACATATCAAATCCACTCTGATCTCCTCAAACCACCCAACAATGAGGCCGCTGGTCATACTGGTGCCCATCTGCTTCCTTCTGTTTGCAGGTACAGTGCTCTGCTATCATATTTCACCAGTATACTCTATTGTTTAGTTTTATTTACTACATATTATTACTGTTTTATTATCTATTAATATTCGTACAGTTTAACGATCACTTATTTATTCATTGTTGCAACAGTAGAAGATGTAGTGGGAGCATTCTTAAAGACTCTATTACATTTATTTATTTATTTACTTTTAATTTTTCCTTACTAATATAAAATGTTGGTTAAAGGGTTCTCCAGACTGGTTCTCCAGTGTGTTCTACTGCTGTTACAAATCAAAGAACCCTGTTTCTGGAGCCCTGCTTGCTATTCTCTTGGTTTAGCTTCTCATTTTATTGGTTTTCTTGTGATCCCGTAAAGCTTTGCAGGCTTCTGAAGCACTGAAGTGCTACCAGTGTGCCGGACTGGCCTGTAATCTCACATCTGTGAATTGTTCTGCTGATTCTGATCGCTGCCAACACCTTTCAGGTGAGACACAAAGCTCCATCTAAACCATCTGAGAGTCTGCAATACACACTTCACAATAGTGCTACTATACTTCCATATTTAAACCATTGGTATGTTATCTATGAGCTCTGGAGAAGACCGTAACCCTGCTGTGACCTGCCGTTCAACACAGTTCTTCCACTGCTCCTCACCTCAATGCTGGGGGGCTTCATACCCCTCTTTTCATCTTCTTTTCATTCATTACTCTTATATGGAAAGTAATCAGATTACATTCGTACGTTTTGCTGCTTAAAAAGAGTGTCCACAAACATTTGGACATATAGTGTGTGTGAGTGCATATGTATATCAAAGCAATAGAAGACGAGGAGGAGTGTGTCAAACAGTGAAAATAGCAGCACGGCAGTGATGCAGGCGACCCGAGCCCCCGACCCCAAGGGGAAACCAAGTATCTCCATGACAACACACTCCCTCTCGCCTTCTATTGCGTTTATAGCTGCAACAGTCCAGAAAAGAATTAAAATTAGCAATAGATAAATGAACTGAGCCGCGAGCGTAGCGTTTAATATGTGTTGATGCTAGCATATCCTTCCACCAAATTATAGTTCCTATGACCTTATTAAACTCTGTTTCTGACTCGCAGTTTGTGCTACGCTATGCTACGGCGGAGTGATACAGTGTTGCAGTGTAAAAATGTTCTTATGGCAAAATTCCGGCTCGCGTGGCCGGAACTAACACACGCACACAATGTATGTCCAAATATTTGTGGACACCCGTGACACAGACGTCACGGTACAATTATATAGCTGAACAGGTCAACAATAGTCAATAATCTGCAGCAGAATCCATTATTAAAGTAATCTCTCTCTCTCTCTCTCTCTCTCTCTCTCTCTCAGGTGAATACCAGGGCCAAAAGTTCATATCCAAAGGATGTGCAACCAAGGCTGAGTGTGATGTCCCACAACGTTTAGGGATCACCGTGAGCTGCTGTGAGAAAGATCTGTGTAACGGAGCTGAGGGTGTTAAGCTGAGCCTCCTCATCATGCTGGGACCCCTGCTCTCCTCCATCCTCTTCCTCTGAACTCTCTTCTGCTCCTCTCTCCATCATTTCTCTCCTACAGGAGTATTTCTGCTCTCCTTTCACAGGTTCACTCTCTGCTTTTAGAGCATTTCCTGCAGCACAGTTATCAATAAAGAGTGTGAAGGTTTAAGAGGTGTGGTGTTGTTTATTGGACAGTTGAGCCGAAAGGAGAAGAATTCACTCCAGCTTCATCAGAAAGTGTCTCTTTAGTCTGATATTAGTCTTTAATTTACTTACTATTATTATTATTATTATTATTACTATTATTACTATTACTATTATTATTATTACTATTACTATTACTATTATTACTATTACTATTATTATTATTACTATTACTATTACAATTATTATTATTATTATTATTATTACTATTATTGTTGTTATTACTATTACTATTATTATTATTATTATTATTATTACTATTATTACTACTACTATTATTATTATTATTATTGTTATTACTATTAATATTATTATTACTATTATTGTTATTACTATTACTATTATTATCATTATTACTATTATTGTTATTACTATTATTATTATTAATATTAATATTATTATTGTTGTTATTACTATTATTATTATTACTATTATTATTATTATTATTATACCATTACTATTATTATTACTATTATTATTATTATTATACCATTACTATTATTATTACTATTATTGTTATTACTATTACTATTATTATCATTATTACTATTATTGTTATTACTATTACTATTATTATTATTATTATTACTATTATTATCATTATTACTATTATTGTTATTACTATTACTATTATTATCATTATTACTATTATTATTATTATTATTATTACTATTATTACTATTACTATTATTATTATTATTATTACTATTACTATTATTATTACTATTATTGTTATTACTATTACTATTATTATTATCATTATTACTATTATTGTTATTATCATCATCATCATCATCATTATTGTTATTATTATTACTATTACTATTATTATTATTATTACTATTACTATTATTATTACTATTATTGTTATTACTATTACTATTATTATCATTATTACTATTATAGTTATTATCATCATCATCATCATCATTATTATTATTATTATTATTATTATTAATGCTGAAATCTAAAGCCTATAGTTGTCTATAATACATAATACTAATATAATAATAATATAATATATCAAACATGAGCTACAAATCTAAAGCATGGTGCTTCTGTTTGTGATCAGGATGTAAATATAGACTCTACACTGTTTAAAGTAGAAGAACCTTGAGGGACTTTTGGATGTTCCTCAGTTTGATTCTGTGAAGGAACCTCCTAAGGTGCTTTGAGGAACCTTCAATGTACCCTTTTCTTCTGAAAACCTTTTCCTGAAGGTTCCTCAAAGCACCTTAAGAGTCGTCCACAGTTTCACATGGAAGAACCTCCAAACAAGGAGGTAGTTCCTCACGGATCTTCTCCTTTAACAGTGTATTTCAACAGAGCCATTTTTTACAGTCAGATTATTTGCATCAGCTGATGGTAATGATGATAGAACTGCGTGTTCCTCTCTACCTTTATTAGCCCTCCATCATATCCACACGTAAAAGAAAATCTTGGCACCACGTAAGAAGGAGTGGTGAAGTACAAGTACTTCGTTAACTTAGTACAGTAGAAATGTTGAGTGTAGAGCACTATAGACCCCTGTGGCGCGGCCTAAGCTTTCGGCCTTTGTTTTCCTTCCATTACTTTTACTTTTCTACTTGAAGTCGTTCTGAAACCAGTACTTTTACACTTTTACTGGAGTAAAAAGCTTCAGTTGATACTTCAGCTTCTATAGAAGTCTTTTAAAACCTCGTATCTCCACTCACTTCTACCTGAGGAATGAATGTGAAGACTTTCACACCTGTTTTAAACCCAGTCAGTCAGAGCTGCAGCTCATTAGCTACAAATGGAAGCTCCTGAGGTAACCAGTGGCTAACTTTCCCTGCTAGCCTGCTCAGCTCCTGGAGGGATATTAATATTCATATTGTGAATATTAATGAATTACACAGGGCTAATGCTAAAGCTAATGCTGCTCAGTCAGCTTCCTGAGCTAAAGGCCGAAAACAGGCTAGGCCTCTGTACGTCCTGCCACGTCTCCCGTAGAGTAAGAGACCCTACGGACTACATTGTGTGCTGGATGAATAGCTTACTGTAAATATTTCTTATAAATAAGTATATTTATGAATTTAATATTGGTCTATTTTGTCACTTTAATGTTCCCTGTCCTTTATATAAGCAATACGCCACTGAAAACCACTGGCTATTAGCTGTAAATCTCCTTCTCACATATAACAAGAGATTCTTAGGAAGATGCTGGTGAATTAGGCCCGAGGTTGGTGAAATAGATGTGTGTGAGTGTGAGGAAATATTAGAAATATGGAACCAAAAAATAGTTCTTCTGTGGCATCACTCAGAGCCTCTTTATTCAAGAGTGTAGCAGGAAATAGCAGAAACATGAAAAGATCATTCAGGGGATAGAGGACCTGCAGTGCGTGCATAGACCCAGCAAAAATAACATGCAAATAGATCACCGGGGTCAAATTTGGTTTTATGAAAATGAGTTTTCAAGGTTGCTTCAACCAAAAACAGACACACAGTGATCTATAATATATATATATATATATATATATATATATATATATATATATATATAATATATAACTGTAATACTGTGAGACGGCCAACATAAAGGGTAAATGGCTAGGCCGTCTAGCACACACACACACACTAGTGAACTAGGGGCAGTGAGTACACAAACACACACCCCCAAAGCGGTGGGCAGCCAACTCCAGCGCCCGGGGAGCAGAGAGGGTAAAGGGCCTTGCTCAAGGGACCAACAGTGGCAGCTTGCCGAGCCCGGGTTTCGAACCCACAACCTTGTTATCAACAGCCCGGCGCTCTAACCGCCATAAGTCAAGTCAAGCTACATTTATTTGTATAGCTTTTTAAGACTGTAGTTGCTCACAAAGCAGCTTTACATAATCCGTAATTAGTAAAAGAATAATCTATAATAATAAAATACAATAAAAAATAAATCTAAGACCCCCAGTGAGCAAAGACTCACAAAGGGGACCCGACCCATGCTCCTCTGATCAGAACTATTTATTAATTATTAATAAAAGTTACCGAACCATCTAAACTGATCTACTGCTCAGGTGTGCAGCATATTCATAATCATACTATAATAATCATGCTGAGTAATGAGAGAGCAATGATGGGTAATAGTGGTGATATCATTGGGTGGTCCTCTTAGGTCTGAACATGGTCATTAGGCAGGTAGCAGCGGTAGGAGGGTGTGCCGCTGGTCTGGCATGGGTGGTGGGGATGGCGAGCCTGGTGGTCGGACCGGTAGGTGGCAGCTGGTCTGACGCAGGTAGAGGGGACCTCACAGACCTCACTTCCTTTTTGACATCATTCTTTTTATGTTTTTATTATTATTCATTTTTATGACAGTCCCTGAATTCCATTACAAACTGACCAATAGAAATTCCCCAAAATGACTTTCACATTTGACGTTGATATTTTGGAGATACCAGTTTTGCTGGTCGTTAAGCTGCATCACAGAGAGCAGCGCCATCTAGCGGATCACCTGCAACTGCTGCTGCTGCTCCACAGTTTGGTCAAATGGGCCGAGCACTGTAGCTAGCTGCTCGCAGGTGTGCTCGCACCTCGGACCTGCAGGCCTGCTTTTCTGCAGGCTCTCCGGCTCTGCAGGTGATGCTGTGATGCTGATGCAGTGGGGAGCAGCGACACCTAGCGGCAAAACGTGCAGTTACCTGTTTTACGTGTGTGATCCGCTAGATGGCGCTGCTTGCGGTCGGTGCGCTCAGTGGCTCAGAGCCGCCGCCGCCGCCGCTGCTGCTGCTGCCGCCCCACAGCGTGACGGTCTGACGGTCTGACGGTCTGACGGTGGAGGTTCCTCTCTTCCGGAGTGAAGCGGAGGGAAACAGCGAAGCTCCCGAACTGCAGCACCGCTGGACTCGGACCCAGACCGCCGGTTAGAGGTACCGAGCTGCTGAATAACACCCTGCGTTACTACCGGAAGCCTCGGAGCTGAGCCGGAGCTCCTGGATGTAGCATAGCTAGCCTAGCTAGCTAACGAAGCTAACTGCCCAGCTCAGGGCTGCTGTGATTAAGCTGTCAGCTTATAAACGCCCTTAATAAACACCCTGAACCCTGACCACCTAAACCACAGCCGCCTGAGCTTTTACAGAACCGGGTCAGAGCCGTATTCGGCTCGGAGAAGCAGCTTAGCCCTCCTCCGCTGTGTAGTCAGTCAGGCTAGCTAGCCGCTAGCTATTAGCTCCCAGGGTTCCGCTGTTTTCTGGGCTCCTAAAAGCTCCAGCGCTTGTTTTAGTGATAAATTAAGACTCGTGAGGGTTGTGGTTTAATACGTGCTGGAAAAGCTGCCGGTTGGTGTCGTTTCCTGGCTGTTGGACCATCCAGAGCCAGGCTGAAGTGGGACAGTTCCAGTTCCACCTTAAATGGTCCGGCAGCCGCTTTCTGGCGCCTGTGGCTTTTAAGGTGGAACTGCTGGAGGTCAGAGGAAGCCCACTAAAGCTGGCTGAGACCTTGTTTACTCCTCAGGAAGTCTTCAGAAGTGCCCCCCTCACCCTCAGCTGTGCCCCTGGGCAAGGCATGGACTCTACAAGTCCTCTGAAGGTGTCCTGTGGGGTCCGGCACCTGGACAAGACTCCTGTAGCTCGAGTCCCGTAGGTGGGTGGGTCGGTGGGTCCTCCATGAGCATCAGTGGGGGAGCCCTGGGTGCCCATGGCCCTGTCCCCCGGGTCAGCGGTTCAGAGGTGCTGACCACTGCATACCAGAAACAGCCCCCAGGACCTGCCTCTGAGGTTTTGGAGATGTTCCGACCCAGTTTGGTTCTGGTAGAGTGGCTCGGATTCTGCTTTCCTTATTGTACTGGTAGGGAAACCAGGAGTGGTTGTCTAACTGAAGCGCTTACCCACTCGCCATGACGACTCGCCATGAGGAAATTATTCATCTTTTGGCGTCTTTACAAGAGCACCTGACTGAACTGTACCTGTAATGAACTCTATATAACATTAGAATAAACACACATAAACAAAGTCAGTGAGAGTGTCTACCTGTAATGAACTCTATATAACATTAGAATAAACACATAAACAAAGTCAGTGAGAGTGTCTACCTGTAATTAACTCTATATAACATTAGAATAAACACATAAACAAAGTCAGTGAGAGTGTCTACCTGTAATTAACTCTATATAACATTAGAATAAACACATAAACAAAGTCAGTGAGAGTGTCTACCTGTAATTAACTCTATATAACATTAGAATAAACACATAGTCAGTGAGTGTCTACCTGTAATTAACTCTATATAACATTAGAATAAACACATAAACAAAGTCAGTGAGAGTGTCTACCTGTAATTAACTCTATATAACATTAGAATAAACACATAAACAAAGTCAGTGAGAGTGTCTACCTGTAATTAACTCTATATAACATTAGAATAAACACATAAACAAAGTCAGTGAGAGTGTCTACCTGTAATTAACTCTATATAACATTAGAATAAACACATAGTCAGTGAGTGTCTACCTGTAATTAACTCTATATAACATTAGAATAAACACATAAACAAAGTCAGTGAGAGTGTCTACCTGTAATTAACTCTATATAACATTAGAATAAACACATAAACAAAGTCAGTGAGAGTGTCTACCTGTAATTAACTCTATATAACATTAGAATAAACACATAAACAAAGTCAGTGAGAGTGTCTACCTGTAATTAACTCTATATAACATTAGAATAAACACACATAAACAAAGTCAGTGAGAGTGTCTACCTGTAATTAACTCTATATAACATTAGAATAAACACACATAAACAAAGTCAGTGAGAGTGTCTACCTGTAATTAACTCTATATAACATTAGAATAAACAAAGTCAGTGAGAGTGTCTACCTGTAATTAACTCTATATAACATTAGAATAAACACATAGTCAGTGAGTGTCTACCTGTAATTAACTCTATATAACATTAGAATAAACAAAGTCAGTGAGAGTGTCTACCTGTAATTAACTCTATATAACATTAGAATAAACACATAAACAAAGTCAGTGAGAGTGTCTACCTGTAATTAACTCTATATAACATTAGAATAAACACATAAACAAAGTCAGTGAGTGTCTACCTGTAATTAACTCTATATAACATTAGAATAAACAGTCAGTGAGTGTGTCTACCTGTAATTAACTCTATATAACATTAGAATAAACACATAAACAAAGTCAGTGAGAGTGTCTACCTGTAATTAACTCTATATAACATTAGAATAAACACATAAACAAAGTCAGTGAGAGTGTCTACCTGTAATTAACTCTATATAACATTAGAATAAACACACACAAAGTCAGTGAGAGTGTCTACCTGTAATTAACTCTATATAACATTAGAATAAACACACACAAACAAAGTCAGTGAGAGTGTCTACCTGTAATTAACTCTATATAACATTAGAATAAACACATAAACAAAGTCAGTGAGAGTGTCTACCTGTAATTAACTCTATATAACATTAGAATAAACACACACAAAGTCAGTGAGAGTGTCTACCTGTAATTAACTCTATATAACATTAGAATAAACACACACAAACAAAGTCAGTGAGAGTGTCTACCTGTAATTAACTCTATATAACATTAGAATAAACACACATAAACAAAGTCAGTGAGAGTGTCTACCTGTAATTAACTCTATATAACATTAGAATAAACACATAAACAAAGTCAGTGAGAGTGTCTACCTGTAATTAACTCTATATAACATTAGAATAAACACATAAACAAAGTCAGTGAGTGTCTACCTGTAATTAACTCTATATAACATTAGAATAAACAGTCAGTGAGTGTGTCTACCTGTAATTAACTCTATATAACATTAGAATAAACACATAAACAAAGTCAGTGAGAGTGTCTACCTGTAATTAACTCTATATAACATTAGAATAAACACATAAACAAAGTCAGTGAGAGTGTCTACCTGTAATTAACTCTATATAACATTAGAATAAACACACACAAAGTCAGTGAGAGTGTCTACCTGTAATTAACTCTATATAACATTAGAATAAACACACACAAACAAAGTCAGTGAGAGTGTCTACCTGTAATTAACTCTATATAACATTAGAATAAACACATAAACAAAGTCAGTGAGAGTGTCTACCTGTAATTAACTCTATA
Source organism: Salminus brasiliensis (assembly GCF_030463535.1). Classification (NCBI taxonomy): domain Eukaryota; kingdom Metazoa; phylum Chordata; class Actinopteri; order Characiformes; family Bryconidae; genus Salminus; species Salminus brasiliensis. Next base: position 34,633,729 of record NC_132891.1, on the reverse strand, counting down.
TAACATTAGAATAAACACACACAAAGTCAGTGAGAGTGTCTACCTGTAATTAACTCTATATAACATTAGAATAAACACACACAAACAAAGTCAGTGAGAGTGTCTACCTGTAATTAACTCTATATAACATTAGAATAAACACACATAAACAAAGTCAGTGAGAGTGTCTACCTGTAATTAACTCTATATAACATTAGAATAAACACATAAACAAAGTCAGTGAGAGTGTCTACCTGTAATTAACTCTATATAACATTAGAATAAACACACACAAAGTCAGTGAGAGTGTCTACCTGTAATAAACTCTATATAACATTAGAATAAACCCACATAAACATAGTCAGTGGTCAGTGAGAGTGTCTACCTGTAATTAACTCTATATAACATTAGAATAAACTCAAATAAACATAGTCAGTGGTCAGCGAGAGGTCAATAAGAGGTCCCACCCCACAACTTGCGGGTCTTAAAGGATCTGGTGCTAACGTTAGTCTTGGTGCCAGTTACCACAGCAGGCCAGCTTCACAGGTCTTGATACAGATCTACTCAATGTTCGGTACTAGTGGTATTAGTGGTACTAATGTTGTGGCTGATTGGAGTATGAACCACAGCTCTTATCCGTGGCAGAGTCGCGGTAATGCTCGTCCTCTCGTGACCTGTTGCTTTACTCTTTGGTCCCGTCCCGCCGTGCGACGCTCCCACCGCCTCGCTCCTCACCTTTGACAAGGTGAGCAGCAGCTTGGATAATACAGGTTGTATTTGTGGCCCGACCACATGAGCAGCCATGAATTATTAACCCTGAGAGCGGCCCGTTAGTGAAAGTTTAGACACATCCTGTGTGCTTGTGAGAGACACTGGCAGAGAGCATGAATTATGCACAGCACACGAGCGGAGACAGCTCAGCACTCTGCGGCCTAAGCTGCGGGGAATTCGTCTAGAGTCGCGTCGAACGAAGTGATAATAGAGGTGTAAAAATGAGTGTTGCACAGGTATCTTATCACAAAGATACCGTATCGGCATTAGAGAGCACCGATACCAGGAAGCTTACTGACACCAGACGTTTAAACCAACCAGTAAAAGCCAGTCATCAATATTTATCATCATTAACAGACGTTTGATGATCTTTTAGCTTTCTGTCTCCATGTGGAGTTTTTTACCTTTCAGCAGCTTGTTTAAAGGTTTAGTACCTTTTTACACGGAGACGAGAACCTGAATGTGAAATTGCTGCATAAACAGAAATTGCTGTATTTTCAGTGTCTACCTTTAATTAACTCTATATGATATTAGAATAAACCCAAATAAACAGAAAGTCAGTGGTCAGTGAGTGTCTGCCTGTAATTAACTCTATATAACATTAGAATAAACACAATCAGTGGTCAGTGAGAGTGTCTACCTGTAATTAACTCTATATAACATTAGAATAAACCCACATAAACATAAAGGCAGTGGTCAGTGAGAGTGCCTACCTGTAATTAACTCTATATAACATTAGAATAAACCCAAATAAACATAAAGTCAGTGGTCAGTGAGAGTGTCTACCTGTAATTAACTCTATATAACATTAGAATAAACCCAAATAAACATAAAGTCAGTGGTCAGTGAGAGTGTCTACCTGTAATTAACTCTATATAACATTAGAATAAACACATAAACATAAAGTCAGTGGTCAGTGAGAGTGTCTACCTGTAATAAACTCAATATAACATTAGAATAAACCCAAATAAACATTGTCAGTGGTCAGTGAGAGTGTCTTGTTTAAAGGCCAGACTCAGAGGTTAGTACCTTTTTACACAGAGACGAGAACCCGAATGTGAAATTGCTGCACTTTCTGTTTCTAAATTGGCGTTTTTGTGTTTTTAAAGCTCTGAAATGTGAATTTAAACACCAGTGAAAAGCTGTTTGGTGAAGCTCAGCCAGATTACGCTTCCCCACCTGCATGTGTTTCTGCATTGTGGCCGTTTTTACTTCTATAGCTCTGAAACTCTGACAAATCTGCAGTTCCTCAACCAGTAAACGCTGCCCTTTCAAGCTTATTAGGTCTTATTTGGGATCAGATATAAAAAAGTACAGCATATAAAAAGTGGAGCTTCATAAATATCAGGCTTCGGAGCTGTCTGTCCAGTATTTAAGTCAGAGCTGGTATCGGCAGATACTTGAAAATCTGGCATCCTTAGTAATAATAGTTTCTGCTGTGAAATGTTGAACACGCCCACTATCGGAAGTTGACCCAACATTATTACACAGCGCTAATTTAACGCTATTGAGAGCAGAGCTAAATAGCTTATCATTAAAAAACAAACTAGGGCTCATTGATTCTTATGGAGGTCCCACCTCACAACTTACAGGTCTTAAAGGATCTGCTGCTGGTGTTAGTCTTGTTGTGTGCCACGGGGCATCATATCCAAAGTAGAGGACTTGCTCTGATCTCCACCCAAACGTCCAGCTCTTATCGTTTTGTGGAAAGGAAACACCAGATGTGGCTCGGTTAGGAAGCTGTAGTGAAGCAGACACGTCGGGTGCTGGTGAGGCTCTTGGGCAGGTTAGTTTTTAGACTAACATCTTAGCTATTAACCTCACCAACACCCGGCCTGTCCACTTCACCAGAGCTTCAGAACCAAGCCGAAACCAACAGCAGAACGTCCTCATCCAGAGAAATGGCTCGGTTATGAAGCTGGAAGCTGGTTTCCCCTCCATAACAGGGTGAGAGCGGGCGTATGGACGTTCGGGTGGATGTTTTTAATGTAGGACAATTCAGCTACAGCTGCAGGTCCTCCTTTTTTGGAGGGTGGTGGGTATAAGTCTCTGATCTTTAGGAGTTGTGGTCGTAAATCCTTCTCTTTTCCAGTTACTGTGACTCCCTCTAACGTTCTCACTGTATGTTTATTAGCGCTGTGGTTGTGGTGTGTAGCAATGGACTTTCTAAAGATAGCCACCCCCATTGTTCAGTGTTTTCATACAACTAACAGAGAAGATCTTTAGAAGATCGGGCCTGAAAAAATGTGAGAAAGTAACCTAACGAGTGGGTTGGGTTAATTGGGTAAAAGATTTATAATAATAATAATAATAATAATAATAATGCTAACTTTACATTTGAGTGGTTACACAGCTACAGTAGCTACAATGTAGAAGTAGGAAAGCATGCGGGAAGCTTAATTAACATCTTAATTTCAGAACTGTGTAGCGATTCAGCCTTCAGGTACACACACACCTGTGTGTAAAGGTACTTGGCCTCAGTGCGTAGCCTTTAGCTTGTTTGAGTCTCTGTTTGTTCAAGCAAATTTACCACCGCGCTCTGTCGTCTGTTAATTGCTCTTTTTTGTGTGTTTGTTTGTTCGTGCTCGACTTTCCCAGGTTTTAGGCCCGGCGCTGTGCCATGGCCTGCAGCATTCCCAAGCCAGGCCCTGGCAATGGCTTCCCCATGAAGGCACAGCTACAGATCACGGGTATGGTGGCACGGTTTGTTTATTTATGCCTAAATTTCTTTGTGCAGCTGTTTGTGTTTTTACTGAACGTACTGTGAACAGTAAGGTTAAAGCCGGTTCTGCGGATGTAAGAAAAAACACTGATGTGTTTGGGTTCTAATAATCAGATCATTTCCCTCCTCCCTCAAATGCAGTGAATTCAGCCAAGCTGAGGGAGAACAAGAAAAACTGGTTCGGCCCGAATCCTTACGTGGAGGTGACCGTGGACGGCCAGTCCAAGAAAACGGAGAAGTGCAACGGCACTTACAGCCCAAAGTGGAATCAGCCACTCACTGTGTAAGTTCTTATCTATCAGAATGGATGTTTAAATTCTTGTTGTTCAGCTTTGATGACCAGCAAAAACTCGAGCTTCGAGCTCCTTTAACCCTTAGACCCATATTTCAGTTCTTCACTCTCATAAGTACACTGCTGTCAAATGTAATAGGTCCTAAAATTGAACCCTGTGGGACGCCACAAGGCAGGTTAAACCAAATGGTCACCAAATAGTAGGGATGCACCGATCCAGCCTTTTAGTTCCGATACGATACATAAACTTTGCATATCGGTTGATACCCGATACCAGTCCGATACATTGCTGAATTAATAAACCTTAAGGGATTTATTAAAGACTTAAGGCATCAGAATTTTGACTTAAACATTACTTTATATAATATAACAAATTTACACTGATATAAATGTACTAAATTGCCATGTGTCATTTATTTATTTGCACATTTAGTTCAGTCTCGCACCAACAAATAAATGTGAAAGGATCGGTTCCATGGATCGGCCTAATTATCCGATACCTGATCCAGCTAATTTTGTTAATATCAAGGTCCATATCCCATCCTAATATCGGATCGGAACATCCCTACCAAACTGTTCACGAAGGTGTCTGAATTAGGGATTAAAAGCTGAATAATAAACCTAGGGTTGAGTGGATAGAGCTTTACATGAACAGGCTTGTTTAGGCCAAACTCAGGAGAGCTTACAAGAACCTCCCTCAGGTAGCTGTTGTTTTTTTTTTGTTTTTTTTAATCCTGTTGTTTCCAGTTTGCCAGAGCTAAATCCTTCATTCCTTACATCCTCCCAACACAGCGAAAGCCTCCTGATAACAGCCTTCAGCTGAACATCTCAACCCCCTGGAAAACATAAACACTCCCCCACAATACAATCTCCAAGGCCTGAACTAATGGTCATCGTGACCCAGCTGGAACCAGAGAGAGATCTGATGTCCAAGTCTCGATTTGAGCAAACCACAGCATCTGTGGAAAGAGTAAAACCTTCTAAAATGTTAATAAAGAACGTCCTCAAGAGACCCCAGTCTCAAAAGAGGGAGCCTGTCTTCTTCGAGGTGACTGCAGAAAAAATCGAGAATGGACTTGGCAGTTAATATTAAATATTGTGGGTGCCTGTAGTAGTTAAGAACATTATAAATATGAAAAGGTCTATAATTTTTTATTAAGAAATAAGAAGAAGGACTGTGTTTTCAAGTGCTAAAGTGTTAATAATAAATATATATTGTAATAATATTCACAATTCACAGATGCAATTAATGGTAAGTAGAAAATAAACAAGATGTGAAAATAGAACAGCTTTAATTGATTGGAAACTTAAATAATCATAAATAATTAATGTATTTATTGTCTGAATGTGAAAAATTCAGGGTAAAATAATATAGACGCCACTTTATAAATTATTTTATGTAAAATGGAGCAAATAAACAATAGTGTAACACTGCAAAATATAATCCAGAAAGTCCATGAAACCACAGGCTGTCACACCTTCCTCTACACATGCTCTTATACCCAGTCTTTTTATGGCCCTTGTTATCTTTTCTTGGCCTTTAGAACTTCCAGTCGAGTCCCGAGTGGCCAGAGTGTGGATGATTTACTCTATTTATGGCTGCTATCTTCTGTGGCCGTAACTCAGCCCTGCGTGAGTGATGTCACGGAATGTGGTTTGTCACTGTGTTTCCTTCACAGGATCGTCACACCCTTCAGTAAGCTGATCTTCCGCGTGTGGAGCCACCAGACGCTGAAGTCCGACCTGCTGCTGGGCGCGGCCACTCTCGACATCAGCGAGATGCTCAAGAATAACGACATGAAGAGTAAGTAACCCGTCCCGCCTCAGGCACCTGATGCAGTGACGACAACGAGTTTTCACACACTCATAAAAGAAGAGCTCGGTCAAATATACAGGCGTTGCAAACAATTGGTGTAAGGGAGCCGCCTTGAATTTGGTCTTGCAGGGTTTGACGTGATCTCGTTACAAGAGGAGGGGAATTTGGGGAACGTCTATTAATATATATCAGATTTTATTTATTTAATACATTTTTCATATAGGTTTATCTCAATCAGTCCACAGGACTTATATATTCCAGAATTATATTTGGTTAAGGCCAAACCACATAATAGTGCAAGTGTAAGCTAACGCACACAAGACTCATTTAAACCAGACACTAGTCCTGTCACTCAAACCCCTTCAGGAGGCGGGCTGATCTCCGATGCATCTGAGACATAGGTTACAACAGTGTAAACACATCTATACAACGCTCATTCCACAACCAAAACTTCTCTCCCTTCACTCAAGACCCCTCCCACTACACAAAACACTACTCACACAAAAAACTACTCCAACTACATCCAAAACCCCTCCCACCACACCAAAAGCTTCTTCTGCTACATCAAAAGCTTCTTCTGCTACATCAAAAGCTTCTTCTGCTACACCAAAAGCTTCTTCTGCTACACCAAAAGCTTCTTCTGCTACACCAAAAGCTTCTTCTGCTACACCAAAAGCTGCTCCTGCTACACCAAAAGCTGCTCCTGCTACACCAAAAGCTTCTTCTGCTACACCGAAAGCTTCTTCTGCTACACCAAAAGCTTCTTCTGCTACACCGAAAGCTTCTTCTGCTACATCAAAAGCTTCTTCTGCTACACCAAAAGCTTCTTCTGCTACACCAAAAGCTTCTTCTGCTACACCAAAAGCTGCTCCTGCTACACCAAAAGCTTCTTCTGCTACACCGAAAGCTTCTTCTGCTACACCAAAAGCTTCTCCTACTACACCAAAAGCTTCTCCCACTACATCCCAAACTTCTTTTCCCAAATTGGGAAAAATGACATTAATTTTAGTAAGCAAACTGTAAGTTATGACCAGTGTAAATACGAAAAGCTCTTATGCTTCGATCCAGGAGTCAGTAATGAAGTGAAAATGAAAGCCTTCACTTTTAGGTAACGAGTGTTTACACCTTCATAATTAAACCTTCATTATCTGTCAGAAATGGTCAGATCTGAGGAGGATGACTCCAGTAACCAGCGCTATCCAGTGAAAGATGTCTGGACATAGTCTAACAACACATTTGAGCTAATCTTGGGGAACAACATCAACATTGTCTGAAGGACAGCAGGCCTGTTCTGAGAGCAGGGCTCATCATTACAGACTTCAGAAGTGTAGAAATGGGACACAGCGGTTCTGTTGCCTCGTATCTTATTGTGTGTGTTTGGGTTCTCGGTTCCTCCTTTAAATTCTGAAGCCATGTGACCGCAGTCTGTTTGTATGTGTGTGTGTGTGTTTGTGTGTGTGGGAGTGTGTGTGTGTGTCCATGAGAGAGTGGCTGTTTTAGTCACTGAATGGCTCTTTTGTTTGGGGAAGTGTTTGTTTTCTGCATCCTGGGAGTGCGTTCGTGTGTTTGTTGGTTTATTGTTGCCGCTGCGTCCCTTCGCCGGTTTCTGAGTGAGCGCGCTTAGTCAGCGTGTGCGTTTAAATTGTACAGCGGTTGTCCGAAACTATTTTAAGAGCGAGTCCGACGTGGAAGCCTGTGGTCTGTTACTCAGTGTTGTTGCTGCTGGGCTGTTTCTATGAGGAAGTAGGCTAGACCGTGTTACAGAGAGGAGGCCGACCCAGCTACGTCCACCAAAAGCGCCTGGATTTGGACGCCTTCACTGCCTGCACCGGATCAGCAGCCCAGGTATCCTGTTCAGTGCACACCTGTGAATGAATGGACCTGGGATTTAACTGGCTTGACTTGGTAATGATCCATTAAACCCTGATGGTAGTGAAGCCTGCACTTCACTCTTAAAGCTAAGTTACTGCCACAGTTACCATTACAAAGGGTCTTAAACCCTACAACTGAACCCTGTGGGACGCCACAGAATGCCTCAAACTACCAGGTAACTCAGAAAGGACTAATAACTGAATATCCAACCAACTGAGTTAAGATGTCCCTCCTTCCTTTGTTGCTGCAGTTCCACGACTTCCTTTCTGTTAAATATTTGGTTTACTACCACCTCCTGGGGCTTGGTTCACTGGGGCTTGGTTCCATGTCATACACATGGCAGCTGAGTGAACTCCTCCATACACAAACACACTAGCCAACAAAGCATTTGATTGGCTGATGCATTACAATGTTCAGAGAGGGGGCTGGGTGCTAGCTTTGTTAACCTTAGTTCTTCATTATTTCTATTTCTTGTATTTCTTGTGCTATCCGGTGTGGACCAGAGGAGCATGGGTTCCCCTTTTGAGGTCTTTTTTTTTCTCAATGCTTCTTCCTCCTGACCTAAGGGAGGTTTTCCTGCCATTGTCGCCATTGGCTTGCTCAGAAGAGGCTTAGGCTTGGACCCAGATGTCTGTAAAGCTGCATACCAAGGGACATTTGTTAAGCTGTTGGGTCTTTGTATATGCTGGTATGGTCTGGATAGCATAGACGAGATGAGAGGACTACTCTACTGTGAGCTGCGACTGAGGTCGGGCCGATAACACCCTAACCCAGCTGTACGAAAATCAGCTCATGGGCGTCCAAGGCTCATTGATGGAGGCTCATGGAGGCTCCACCTTACAACTTACAGGATCTGCTGCTAACGTTAGTCTCGGTACCAGATAGCCCAGGACGCCTTCAGTGACTTTGTAGAGTAGAGTCCATGCCTTGGATGGTCAGATCTGTTGTGACGATGCAAGGGCGACCTACTTAATATTATGCGGGGGGTATTAATGTTATGGCTGATTGTTGTGTATCGGGCTTTGTCACCTCCTGATACTGGTTTTCAATGCTAACGCTGAGACTCTGCTCTCCTGCCAGGGTTTGTGTATGGGTAGCAACGCTCTGTCTAGGACCAGCTCCAACAAGATCACACTTATCAGGATGTGAATGGCCTCTTTCAGTGGGTTTTTTTCCCCTCCCATATTGGAAATCTCTGCTCTAGCTGCCATAAATGCTACAGCTCTACCCATGTTCATATCCTCTAGGATCTGATGCTGATAGGCTCTAATACCCATCCCTGTTCAGATGTTTCTTTGTGGCCTCCTCAGAGTCCCTGATTGCGAGAGACAGTAGGGCGGGTCAGCCAGGTGAAAACAACATAGCTTCCTCGTTTGCTGCTCATGTTTGGATCATGGGCAGCTTTCGTCACCTTTCTGTCTGCTGGAGAGACCTGTTCTACCTCATTTCCGTGATCTGTCTCGGCTGGGAGAGCGATAAGTGCTGTTTGAACACGTTCCAACCTTTTATTACCTCTGCCCTGTTTGCTCTGTAGCTTCAGTAAAGACATAGCTATAGCTAATAGCTGTAGGTACATTTTCTCTAGATGGATATAAAGCCTTATGAAGGTTACGAGTAGATCATAGTAATACACATACAATACATTTATAAAGCTCACTTAATGACATACACTATGTTGTCAAAAGTTTACGGACACCTCCTCGTCCGGAGTTTCTCCTGAAACAAAAGTACTAATGGCACAATTGACTTCATTTTTGCTGCGGATGCAGCTTTAGTCCTCCAGGAGGGGTTTTGCTAGAGAGATTTGATTGCGTTCAGCCACCAGGTCGCATATCAATGTTGGATGATCATTGTTGGATCACAAGACTCAACAAATAACTTGGTGAGGAGTCTTCCTTAAAGGCGCCGCTGCACAGTAGAACAGTGCTCCACCACTCCAGTCTGCTAAATCTGAGTGTTCTGAGTGTAAGTATGTTGCACAGTGTCATTGCTGATGTTCTAAGGCTCTGCTTTCTCTGTTTTCCCTCCTCTTGTGTCCTCTGCAGTCTCTGAGGTGGCGCAGATGCTGCCGCTGTGTGCAGACAGAGACCAGACGGACATTGTGGGGGACCTGTCTGTGTGTCTGGACGGCATGCAGGTCGACCCGGACATGTTTGCCTCTGCTGAAGCCAATAATCAGAGTGAGTCTCATCCTCTATCTCTCTTAAATATCTTCATATTCTCTCTCACACACACAAACACACAACATTCACTCTTGGGCTGTGTGTAGTCCAGCTGACATGATACACTGTTAGATTTTAGGGCAAAATAGGTGTGACATTTTAGAAGGCTGCTGGCGTACTGGTCTAAAAGTCATGCTGGTTATAAACACAGTCTGATTAACAACGCTATCCTAAAAGTACCCTTGTGTTCTTCCTTACGGTTTAGATTTGTCGAATGGAGACACCCCGCAGCACAACGAGGATGTCACTGTCAGGTAGGTGGAGCTGGGAGCTACAGTGTGTGAACCATTCAGCTGGAGTGGTCTAAGTGCATTGGCTCAGTGCGTGTGTGTGTGTGTGTGTGTTTCTCAGGAGGAGCAGGGAGGGATCTCCGACGGTGACGGACGCTCAAGAGCGACTCTCTGCCCCTAATGGGCGAGCTGTGAATGGGACAGGGTCTCCCTCTGCGTCAGTGAGGGGCTCGCGACCCCTGAGGCCTCCAAGACCATCTAGACCCCCACCACCTACTCCACGCAGACCACTCTCTTCTCCAGGTCAGGATCTGAACATCATGATGCTGACTTACACTTCAATATAATAAAAATATTATTATTATTTCTAAAAATAGAAATGATAATAAATGAGATTGGATTCTGAAGTTTAGTCTGCGATGATCAATCAGGCTTAAAAACAGGCTGGAATAGCAGTGCACACCTGGCTTAAGAAACCTTAAGCCTTAAACCTTAGGCCAACCCTCCTTTACACTTTAATTGCTCTTAAACTCAAAAATATATATTTATTTATTTATTATTCTTTTATATTAGGTATTCAGTACTATTCAGTAACTACTATTCATTACTCTATTACACTCATCTGTAAGCTATGCAGTTAGGGCTCAACGCAGATACGCAAACCCAAATGCCAACACTCCGCAAATGCACTCAGGAGGACTATAGGAGAGCACACCAGCAGTACAAGACAACTTGGCAGTCGCCATAGCGCCCCTTGTGGCGACGCTTAGACGGCAGCTTGCAGTTGCGTTGCCTTATGAAATGTCATGAGGCGTTCGCATTCTTGCATCACCTGCGCTCACATACGCACATATATATGAAACAGGGCGTCTGACTGGACCCTAAGACAATTGAAGGTGTGATATGAAGGGGTTCAATGTGTTTCTCAGGCAGCAGTGCCAGTTAGTTTACAGATCAATAAAACAAATCCTAATTTCTTTCTGTACAACTAGCATATCGCTGCTGTCCAATGAAAAACATGGATCTCCATTTCGTCCGTTTTTAGTTTCCCCCATGGTTCGAACCCTCTAGCTGCTTCTGGACACTGTGTAAATACGACTGGATGAACAGACCTCTGGAGCTCTAACCGCTGAGCCATCGCTGCACCATATACAACATACACATCGTTGAAAGATCCACAGTATAGGAGTTCTGAAAGGGGGTGCTGCTGCCGTTTTCTGCCATTGGTTTCAATGGTTTTCTGTGTTGAATTATCTCTCTGATTCCCCCAGCATGCACCTCTAACGGATCGGTGCCTGACGGCAGTGACTCTGCACTTGCGGAGACGCCCGTGCGGAACCCTATTGCCACTACAGCAGCAACAGCTCCTGACTCCACCCCAGCAGTCAGCCTCGAACAACCGCCACGGCCAGCCCTCGCGGTCACCCCTGCACCCAACAGGATGCCCATGGCCACAGGCCCACTGCCCCCAGGGTAACACACACACACACACTCACTCACTCACTCAATTCCTGAGTAAATATTACCCCCTCCTCTAAAACATGGATGAATAACTTCCCAAAAGTACTGGATGGAGCACCACCATAATTCCAGAGAATTCCACTGTTCTTCCACTGCTCCACAGCTCAGTGCTGGGGGGCTTTATACCCCTCTAGCCCACGCCTGGCATTAGGAATTAGGTTCATGTTTATCTGCTCCAGAAAGTCCTATTCTGTTGGCAGTACTTCTCTACAGGGACTGGACAAGCTGTTTGTCTGTATTTGCACATGTGTGTCAGCAATGGGTGCAGCTTCAAGTAGCTGAAGAATGCATTCATTAGATTGGGTGTCCACAAACCTTTGGACACATGGTGTAAACCAGCCTCTCTCACAGTTCCACACATGGTTTAGGTAATGAAAGGCTTGGGTTAAGAGATGAATAGGCTGGAGCAGGGAAAGCTCTACGCTGTGGGCAGGTCTCGGGTCGGTTACTGTCAGTAAGGTCAGCGTAAATGAGAGAGGACTCTGATCCTAAATTAGCACTCCCGCTCCGAGACGCTTCATGAATATAGGTCCCAGGCGTCCAGACAGCATTGATGAATGGCTGCGGTGTGTAGGTAATAGCTGCTTGTAGTTAACAGCTGGGGCTGGACTGGGTCGTATTAACTGGAATATGTATGACTGTGTGTGTCCAGGTGGGAACAGCGAGTCGACCAGAATGGCCGAATGTATTTTGTGGACCATGTGGAGAAGAGGACAACGTGGGAAAGACCAGAGCCTCTGCCTGCAGGGTAAATCTCACTGCACACACGCCATTGGACGTCCCTAGTTTTTTATTATGATCATTGTTATTATTTTTATTATTATTATTATTATAAGCAGGAGTGATTGTTTGAGGTGTGTGTGTGTGTGTGTGTGTGTGTGTGTGTGTGTTAAATGCTCTCCCCATCTGGTCCATGTGGACTGAACCTCACAAAGCCTCATGGGAGGGTGCAGGTAGATAACACCGCCTCACACAAAAAGATTGTTATTTTTATTTATTTGATAATTAGATAATTGTATCCAGCCTAAAGAAATTATGTATTAAATGATTATTATTATTATAAAAATTGTCTGAATAAAGACCTGCACCAGCTCTTCTCTGGGTTTGGCTCTTTATGTCCCGTTGGTTTAGAGAGAGTCTTATTTTTAAGACGCCCTGGAGTTCAGTGAGTTCAGTGTCCGTGTTCCTTCACGTCAGAGTTGTGCACCCCTAACTAGCCTCGTAACCGTCATGCCTGCTGTCTGTGCATCTGTTTCTAGCTGGGAGCGAAGAGTGGACCCTCTGGGGCGGGTTTACTTTGTGGATCACATGACCAGAACCACCACATGGCAGCGGCCCACCGTGGAGACGGTGCGCAACTACGAGCAGTGGCAGCACCAGCGCAGTCAGCTGGAGGGGGCCATGCACCAATTCAACCGCCGCTTTATTGTTGGGGTGAGAACCGCCTGACACACACACACACACACACACACACACACACACACACACACACCATCTCACATACAAAAGCATCACAAGGGTTGCAAATAATGATCAGCTATGCTTTTAATAACTCATTGATTATCTATGATCGACATGTCAGTTTCCTGTTTATTGAGCATTAGTTATCACTTAGTAATTGATTAATTAGTGAATAGTAATTGATACTGAATCATTTATAGTACTGTAGATACTAAATCATTTATAATAGATACGGAATCATTTTTAGTAGATACTAAATCATTTATTGGAGTTACTGAATCATTTATAGTAGATACTAAATCATTTATAATTGATACGGAATCATTTATAGTAGATACTAAATCATTTATAATTGATACTGAATCATTAATTAGAGTTACTGAATTATTCATTGTAGTTACTCAATCATTAATTGGAGTTACTGATATTTTTGTAATAGTTACTGAATCATTTATAATATATACTGAATCTTTTGTAAGAAATACTGAATCTTTTGTAAAAGATACTGAATCATTTATAATATATGCTGAATAATTTATAATATATACTGAATCTTTTGTAAAAGATACTGAATCATTTATAATATATACTGAATCTTTTGTAAGAAATACTGAATCTTTTGTAAAAGATACTGAATCATTTATAATAGATACTGAATCTTTTGTAAAAGATACTGAATCATTTATAATAGATACTGAATCTTTTGTAAGAAATACTGAATCTTTTGTAAAAGATACTGAATCATTTATAATAGATACTGAATCATTTATAATAGATATTGAAACATTTATAATCGATACTGAATCATTTATAGTTGATACTGAATCATTTGTAATAGGTACTAAATCATTCATAATATATACTGAATATTTTTGGTAATAGATACTGAATCATTAATGGTAGACAGATTCAAATGTAAGTCACTCTGGATAAAAGTGTTCATGTAATTTGGATCCTTTAATGTAAACCAGGGGATCCAAAGCCCAGAGTCTAGCAGAGTTTGCTGGTTTTACCTGCTCTACTTTAAACACACCGATTAAAGTGAGGTGAGTTCAGTCAGGTGTGCTTAAGCAGGACAAGCACCAAACTGTGCAGGTATCAAGCCCTGCAGGGCCAGAGTTCCCCACCCCTGATGTAGACACACCCTCCCACACGCTAATGCTTCACTACACGCCTCACAGACGTTAGAAGTGCATTAGAAACTGTAGTAATTTGATTCTGTTTGTTTGCTTTGAAATTACAGGAGCAACAAGCTGCTCCCACTCAGAATAAGGAGTTTGACCCGCTGGGCCCACTGCCACATGGATGGGGTATTTATAAATAAAACACATCCTAAATCCTAAAACTTAATGCTCTAATCTTAGAGTCTAAGTTTAAGCGGTTGCTGTAAGGATAAGCTGTGAATGATGGTCTCTTATTCACGATTTTCTGTCCTTTTCCCTTTACCCCTCCTTTGTTCTCTCCTTTCCATTCTTGCCCAATATCCCAGAGAAGAGAACAGACGCCAACGGCAGAGTGTATTTTGTGCACCACCCTACTCGCTGCACACAGTGGGAGGATCCTCGCACTCAAGGGTCAGATGTTTATATTTAATTATATAAGTGGAGCAAATGTAAATGATCTAATCCTGTTTTATGCACATCATGTTCGCTAAAAATGAATTAACTTTGACATGGAGTTTAGTCTATAGTGTACTGATTACATAGTGTGCCTAAATTAATTAATTAATTAAGTAATTAATTTTTTTGCCGCCCTGCAGGCTGATGAATGAGAAGCCGTTGCCGGAGGGCTGGGAGATGAGGTTCACTGTGGATGGGATCCCATACTTTGTGGATCACAACAGGAAGACCACCACCTATATCGACCCGCGAACAGGAAAGTCATCACTGTGAGTCCCAACAATGCTTTTACACACACTTGGAGCTATATATATATATATATATATATATATATAAACCTAATGCTGGTTACGACTCTGGGTGGCCTCTGCTGGTTGTTAGTGGGATAGGTATGCCTAGCAGGTGGGAGGTGTAGTGTAGTGCACTTGGGGTAGATGGAGACCCGCTTGCTCAGATCCAGGGTCGACTCCCAGGAGAGATGCGAGACCTTGGCTCTTAGGATGGAGCTTGGGTTTATGTAATATTGACCAACTGATCGTCTTAAATTTCGGTCTTAATCTCTTCAGGAGAGGCTGTGTTTCTCTCTCTCTTGTCCCTGTTGTAGAGCCTGAAGACCCTAGATTATATGTTGTGGTTTCTCTCTGTTTATAGAATGAGAGTGAGAGATAAGGAGAGATAGGTGTTGGCGCGAGCCTACAGTTTAGACCAGCAGCAGCGTCACTGGCAGACATTCTCTCAGAAATGTTCTGCCTATTGCCAGTTTGTGCTGCTGTTGTCATTTA
The DNA here is from genome assembly GCF_030463535.1 of Salminus brasiliensis. NCBI lineage: Eukaryota > Metazoa > Chordata > Actinopteri > Characiformes > Bryconidae > Salminus > Salminus brasiliensis. The sequence goes on along the minus strand of NC_132891.1, from coordinate 34,618,442 downwards.
CTCCAGCTGAGTCATCCCAACGTTTATCCTGGAATGCATTTAGCCCCAAGAGAGAGACACAAACTCGCACACATTAGGCTCGGTTATTACTTTCCGTCGACTCAGGTTATGTGCACTGTCCCTGTGTACAGTAAAAGCAATTCCATCAAACAGATACTGCTTCTCCAGTGTCATCACTCACATAGCAAGAAGAACCGGTTTGTGGAGGTTTTCGGAGGGGTGGAGATGTTTGCCTTTGTCTTTTTATGAGTCAGCGGCAAAGAATTAGTCCACTCACACTGGATGGACTGTTTGTTTTTGAGCGCCCGGATCCGTTCAGATGGTCTGTAGTTTCAGGGAAACTGGAAACACGTCGTCACGTTGAGACTTTTAAACCTCTGAAGGCTCCCTAAATAAGCCATGACATGCCATAACAGCTGTGATGTAGCCAGGGAAGCCTGTGCTAGGGGTTAGGTGGGGTTTGGGAAGCATTGAGATATGTGGGTCTAATCCTGCAGGACTATAACATCCTTTTTTCCCCCTCTTGTTCCTTTTCTCAGTGAAAACGGCCCTCAGATCACATACGTGCGAGACTTCAAAGCCAAAGTGCAGTACTTCAGGTTCTGGTGTCAGGTGTGTGACCCCTCCTTTTATGTTGTTTCTCTGACCATTACGAGCAGAGTCGTGAGTTTACCTCCTCTTGTGTCCTGTTAGACATTTTTCTTCACTTCAAATTCTTTAAATGCTTTTTTTTATCTTAAATTTAAGGCTGTTTTTTCTCTCATAGCAATTAGCTTTGCCACAGCACATCAAGATCAATGTGAGTCGTAAAACGCTGTTCGAGGACTCCTTCCAGCAGGTGAGCTCAAAGATCAACATCCAGCTGGCTTTTAACTGGATTACTGATCAGTGTGACTCCCGTTCCCAAGTCTAAACTTAAAACCTGGTCTTTCTGGACTTGACTTCGATCACATTAACCTGCTAAGATAATGATGAGCTTGTTGTATAGTGGTTGGTGTGGCGCAATAGATAACACCACCACCTACCATTGCGTTACAACAACACCATGTGGGAGACCAGGGTTCGATTCCTGGTCTGGGTGACTATGCTGCGCTACACCAATAAGAGTCCCTGGGCAAGACTCCTAACACTACATTGGCCCACCTCTGTAATACGAGTAACCTTGTAAGTCGCTCTGGATAAGAGCGTCTGCTAAATGCCATAAATGTAAATGTAAATGTTGTTTAATTGTAAGCGTGAGCCGGTTAATAAGGAGTGTATGCTGAAGATGAAGTGAGCATCAGAGCATCTGATTGTAGGACGTTCCTAATATTGTGTGCTATCTGTATTTGTAATTTCAGCTACGTGTTTGAGTTGACTGGTCTGTGTGGTTATATTGACAGAATAAAATCATTATTTTCTGCTTTTTTTAAACAGATAATGAGCTTCAACGCCCAAGACCTTCGTCGAAGATTGTGGATCATCTTCCCCGGGGAGGAGGGACTCGACTATGGTGGTGTAGCAAGGTAACCCCTCCATAAGAAAGAGTGAAACGCCTCCTCTTCGATTATTTAGCCCTGTTTCTCTCTCTCTCTCTCTCTCTCTCTCTCTCACACACACACACACACACACACACACACACTCACAGCCATATATTTCATAATGATTATTATAAATGCATAAACACCACAAATCAGTAAGTCCTTGTAAAACCCTGTACACAGGCCCACTCTTCAGTTTTTCACCCTTGTAATTTTAGTACTGTCATAATTAAGAGTTAGTCAGTTTCATAGACCCCTGTGGGACTCCACAAGTACAGTATTTTTTCATTATAATTAATGATACAACATTTAACCTAGGATTCAATAACCTAGCCTAAGGTTAAACAATTTAGTATTACATGATAAGCCGGAAACTGTAGACCTGCAACAAGAATGTGAGTGTATTACCCACAGCTGCCCTCTGTAGGTGACACTGATCTTTTTTTTCAATCAATTAAAAACACAAATGAATACACAAATTTGACTGATTTGCACAAGAATAAACATAGGCAGTAAATCCACTACTTTTACAGTACTTTCCCCCCAAAAAATTAAGGCATACTTTATTAAATTTATATTTGCGTTTTTATTATTGAGCTGTTCCAGCTATCAGATGCTTCACACTGTGCTTTTAGTTTGTAAAGTGTGATCTATTGAACTGAGCATGTCTGTGTCCATTAGAGAGTGGTTCTTCCTGCTGTCCCATGAGGTGCTAAACCCCATGTACTGCCTGTTTGAGTACGCTGGAAAGGATAACTACTGCCTGCAGATTAATCCAGCCTCCTACATCAACCCAGACCATCTCAAATACTTCCGATTCATTGGACGCTTCATTGCTATGGTAACTCTCATTCACTCCATGCACTTTGTCATTCCATGACTTTATTGGACTGCTGGGCTTAGGAGGATTTCATAAGGTTTAATGATGAATAGATGAATAATATGCTCTATTCTGTAATGAAAGAACAGCAGAGCTCCAAACCTGCTGTTAGAGCTGGGTCCAAAAGTGGGGCCAACTCCATATTAATGCCTATGGTATTAATGCTCCTGTAGGTGTAATGTGGTCATTGTCTGAGCTCTTTAGTCACAAATGCTGTTTGATCCTTTTTTCATTTCTCCTGTATCTTCTCCTATGTCCTCAGGCCTTGTTCCACGGGAAGTTCATTGACACTGGCTTCTCGCTGCCTTTCTATAAGCGCATCCTCAACAAACCATTGGCACTTAAAGATCTGGAGTCCATCGACCCGGAGTTCTACAACTCTCTCATCTGGATCAAGTGAGTTCCACTGCTTTGGCCTGAGAGCAGTTAAAGCGTCACACGCCCACAACAGGTCGCGAGCAACCACACGTTAGCTATAGCGGATAAGCTGACCTTGAACACACTAACAGTGCCCGGTAGATAGATTCATTGTTGATGATTGTGTGTGTGTGTGTGTGTGTGTGTGTGTGTGTGTCTGTGTGTGCTCATATGTGTGTGTGTGTGTGTGTTCACACAGAGAAAATAACATAGAGGAGTGTGGTCTAGAGATGTTCTTCTCTGTGGATAAGGAGATTCTGGGGGAGATCACCACTCACGAGCTGAAACCAGAAGGAGGTGACATTCAGGTCACAGAGGAGAACAAAGAGGAGTATATCAGGTAAGTCCATGTGCACACACAAGGACTGTGCGTTGCCAGAAACCTGGAGATATGATGGGTATCGTGAACAATTGGAACAGCAATTTCCCAACTCACACGTAATATCCCCAACACCAGTGAGCGGGGACTAGCGCATGCCTCCTCTTCCTCCTACTGCGTGCACAGTCAAGGCGCTCATTTTTAGGCCTGGAGGGAAGTAAAGCATACCTGGCTCCAACGCACCATCCCGCAGACGCCAGTGACTGCCAGCACTGCAGCGAAGTGATGTGGGGGGAGAGCAAGGCCTATTGCGCTCTCTCTGGACCTCTGCTGCCGGTGGCTAGCAGCATGACCGGGATTCGAACCAGCAATCCTCTGATCATAGTGACAATACCTTGAAACCCCTCTAGTCCATGCCTGGCATTGGGTGGTATGGTGCCCATAGATTCATGTGAATCTGCTCTAGAGAGTCCTATTCTATTGGCTGTACATCTCTGCAGGTACTAGACTTAGCTGTGTGTGTGCGCGCATTTGCACATCTGTGTCAGCAATGGGTGCAGCTTAAGTAGCAGAAGAATGCATTTATTAGAAGGGGTGTCCACAAACTTATGGACATATGGTGTGTCACTATTGTCACTATTACTAATCCCCCGAGTGACTGTATGTGAATAGAGAGGCTTCAGCTGTTCAGTTCTTTTGTGTGTCTCCTCTGCAGACTGGTGGCTGAGTGGAGGCTGTCTCGTGGGGTGGAGGAGCAGACGCAGGCCTTCTTTGAGGGCTTCAACGAGGTCCTACCTCAGCAGTACCTGCAGTATTTCGATGCCAAAGAGCTTGAGGTACTCCACCGTAGAACAGGCTGATCAGTGGCCTTTGTAGAACTCTACAGTCTCTCCCCACTCTGCTCTATGAGTCAGTGGGTGCAGCTTCGTGTGTGTGTGATGATTAATGACGGTGCAGACGGTGTTTGGAGAGAATAAGTGTGGGCACTCTTAAAGAGTTGGTCAGTACACGTAATTAGCCTTGGGACAAAGATGTACGCAGCAGTTTGAGTAGCACACTCATTCAGGGGGACACGTGCAGCTTCTCAGCTCTGTTATAAGCGGCCATTTGATCCAGGCTCTCCGTGTTCTGCTGTAGGTGTTGCTGTGTGGAATGCAGGAGATTGACCTGGCCGACTGGCAGAGAAACACGATCTACAGACACTACGCTCGGGGCAGCAAGCAGATCGTCTGGTTCTGGCAGGTATGTTACCACGCCACGCTTATTTTTCCAGCTCTACTTCTACTTCTAGTTCTGTAATCCCAGGCTGTATCCAGCTATTTCTCTGCAGACTCCGTTATTAGCCTCCTCCTTTCACCCTGTTGGTTCTTCAATGCTCAGGACCCCACAGAACTGACCACCACAGAGCAGGCTATAGTATGTGGGTGATGGGTCAGCATTCTCAGCACTGCAGTGACACCGACTGACATGGTGGTGGAGAGTGTGTTAGTAGTGTGTGTTGCGCTGGTGGTACGAGTGGATCAGATACAGCAGTGCTGCTGGAGTGCTTGAACACTCCAAAGGTCCACCAACCAGAAATATTCAGCCTGTGGGCAGCGTCCTGTAGGCACTGATGAAGGTCTAGAGGATGACCAAAGTCTCTGATTTTACATCTACAAGGTGGACCAATTAGGTAGGACGAGTGTCTAATAGAGAGTGGACAGACAGACACAGGGTTTAAACACTCCAGCAGCACTGCTGCGTCCGATCCACTTGTACCACCAGCCCAACACACACTACTAACACACTCGCCACCACCACCAGCAGCATGTCAGTCAGTGTCACCACAGTGCTGAGAATGCTGACCTACCACCCAAACACTACCTACTTGCTCTGTGGTGGTCAGTCCTGTGGGGTCCTGAGCATTGAAGAACAAACAGGGTGAGAGGAGGAGGCTGATAACGGAGTCTGCAGAGGAACAGATGAATGCAGTCTGGAACGATAAAACTACACTGTGCTCCTATATGGTCTGGAAAAGGAAGGAGGACAGACAGATAGATAAATAGGCCAAAAAGAAACATGACACTTGACAGATTGATCATTTACTCAAATTATTTTGATACTCAATATCAGCTCTCAAAAACAAGGCTCAGAGATCATTTTAAGACGACAGAAGTAAACAAATAACCGTGAGTGTGAGTAGTGTAAAAGAGAACAGACCTGAAAGGGTTAACCCCCCCCCATTAGCACATACACTAACCTCTACCTGCTTCTTTCTGCATGTGCTGTAGTTGGTCAAGGAGATGGACAACGAGAAGCGCATGCGTCTGCTGCAGTTCGTCACTGGGACGTGTCGTCTGCCCGTGGGAGGTTTCGCCGACCTCATGGGTAAGACACCGCACTGTACTACCATACCTGCTGCTCCTCTTCCGTTGAGAGTGCAGACTGGGGAACCTTTTATAGTGGTATAGGTATCGCACCTAGAGACCGTCCTACAACCTACCTTCATTCTTCATTCTTATGTACGTCTGTATGTCTATCTATGTACGGCTCGTTTGTAGTGTGTAGTACTCTACTTTATAATATACACCACAGGAAACTACAGCTGTGCGTGTCTTTATAGGGAGCAATGGCCCACAGAAGTTCTGCGTTGAGAAAACTGGAAAGGAGAACTGGCTGCCCAGGAGCCACACCTGGTGAGTGCATTCAGTCTCACCTCCAACGCCTTCGATTCCCACTGTCTCACTCAGGCCGCCCATTCACATCCACATAATCTAATCCACTAATAGCAGAGGCACTCAGCTCCCTGCTCCCAGTGCACCCGGGTAAGGCCTGTAGCACTCTGTGGGGCGTGAATTACAGGTTATAATGGATTGTGAAAGATCTTCTATATAAAATTACAAGCCAAACTGCATGTGCATTTGCACATCTATGTCAGCAATGGGTACAACTGAATGTATTAGTGACACCCGGCCCGACCTGTGCATGTCGGACTGTACCTCACATCACTGCTCTCCTTTCTCCTGACTGCAGTTTCAACCGGCTGGACCTGCCGCCCTATAAAAGCTACGAGCAGCTGAAGGAGAAGCTGCTGTTCGCCATCGAGGAGACAGAGGGCTTCGGCCAGGAGTGAGCCGCTGACCTTTTCCCAGCCAGGGGATGGACAGGCAGGAACAAACGCCTTATGGGAGATTATATGTATATACACACACTGGATACAATGCCACGATGCAGCACTGTGTGTGTATGTGTGTGTGTGTGTTTGTGTGTATGTGGTGCAAGGTCCCCCCATGCCTTGGCAGTCTGGCACACAGGTGAGCAGAGAAGCACTTGGGGATTGTCCAGTCTGAATCTCGACCACTGTTCTAGATCAGTGCTTTTTAACCCATTTTATTACACAGAGCTCAAACCCAATACACAGTGCTGTACAGAGGTTCTAGGCCCCTCAGAGTAGGTGAGATCTTGTGAGCTAGTCTGAAGAACAGAGCTCGGTTCCTCCAGGTTTCTGCTGGACGCCCCCCAGTCCAGCCAGCACAGCGTGGAGGATGTGTTAAACTCCAGCAGCAGCAGCAGCAGCAGCAGCTCACCTGATTCACCATCATTAAGCCCTGATTTACCACCAAACCATTTTACTCCAGCTTGCTGTTTTAATTCTAATTAGACGTTACGTTTATAAAGTGCTCTCCGTTGTAAGGGACCGCTATAACCTTGTGATCCCCCCGAGCAGTTTTCCAGCCACTGATGTAGATCATAATGCATCTGGAAACTGCGCCAGTGCTGAGCTCGCTGTGTGAGGGTCTGCCGAGTTCATTGAGGTGGGCACCACGCTATAACACAGTGGTTCTTACCGACCCCTAGTTGGTCTTCATTTGTTCTCTATCCTTGGGGGGGGGCGGGGGTGTTGAGACCCACTGCTGTAAAGGTGTGCTGGACACCTAAGGGTAGACAAACGTGCGCTCTGAGGGGTCGGGGCGTTCCTTCTTGTAGCAAATATAATGTTCTTGAATGGGTTTAGAACCACATTCAAGAGCAGCCTGCCCCCAGTTTACGTAACCCCAGGCCTTGCAGCACTTTCGTTGGTCACTTCTGACGTTCGAGGTCTTTAAAGGAATGCTCATTTTTTAACTCACTACACCAATAGAAGCCAGTGGACAGATGCTGAAGCCAGTGCTCATACCTACTGGCTGAATGACCTTCCCAATGGCTTAAGCGAACCAGCCCAATTGTAATTGTAGCCATTTGTAATGGACAGACACTAATAGGCACTACGCAGCAGGTAGATTAGACCTTCACAGTTCCTTTAAAGTCTGAGAAACGTCCCCAGTAAATATGGCCCGCCGTCTTAGACCTGAAAGACCACCAGCAGAACAAGTCTTAACTCAGGATCTCTCTAATGCTGTTTATTTCTCCTGGTAGAAATTCTGATATTAAGTAAGACATGTTTACTGGTAATATCAGCTCTACAGACCTGATATTAAAACATCTGCATATTCCTAATGTAATTCTGAGTAGTCATATGTTTAGTTATACCATTAATGTGCATGTGATTAATTTCTAAAATCTGTTATTACTTTTTCTATTGATTTTTACTAGTAAAACAGCATCTTCAAGATATCTACAATTATTTTTTTTTACCAGTAGAAACTGTAAATCCAGAAATCTGCTCTGAAAGTCTGACTAGTAAAAATTCTAGTTTGTCAGAATTACAGTAAATTTCTGGAATTAAATTTAATTTTAAATTTAAAAAAATAATAATTTAAAATCTACTGGTAATTAAAAAAAAAAAAACAGATGCTGTCGGACAACATTTTTGACATAATGTGAATTTGACCAAAATTGACCAATAGAAATGCTCTTACATGACTTATATATAAAATATAATAATAAAATATTTCTACATTGACTTCCATTAAAAGTTAACAAGCTTTTTTTCTTCTTCTGTGAAGCTGCCATTTGTGAGGTTCAAGGTTTTTGTCCGACAGCGACGATATTCATTTAGTTTTAGTAATAAATTCAAATTACTCTTCAGAGATCTGTAGATCTAATCTTACATGCTGAAATTAGAAATTACAACTGGGAAATATTGCATTACAGAGATCTGAGTCCTGGCTCAGGTCACTGCTGTCGTCTTAGGCTAGGCACAGCTTGCCAGAACTGAGGCCTGTATTACGTGTGCGTTACATGTTTCACCAGGCTGAGCCTAAAACACAAGCCCAGCTCTCTGACCACCCTGACGCCACACCACCACATACCGATTGCCTTCTCCAGTGTGACCAGCACAACCCCGAGACCCCCGGCCCACTATTTATTGCAGGTATGAGTGAGTGAGACGACTGTCTGTGTTCCTAACGCCCCCTAGTTTTATAGGGGGGTATATTTTGAAGCTTTTTTTTTTTGTATGTTCTGGAGCAAGGCCTTTGTATCCAGGGTATTGCCTTTCAATGCCTCTCAGCCTGTTTGAGGTGACAGTAGTCTGTACCACTGGGGGGTGCTGAGGAGCTCTGAACATGTGTAGCATTTGCAAAGCTTGACATTTGAAAGGAGCGCTTCAGGTTTTCTCAGCCTAATCTCTGTTTGTCAGCGTCCTGACGGTCGTTTTGATGGCTTTTACTGGGATTCGAAAAGAACAGAAAACAAGCTGAGGCTCATATGGGTAATTAAAGAAGCTAATAGGCACTTGATGCGTTTTGCATGTGTATTATTCATGCATAATTATGTCGGAAATTAGAAATGAATAAAGCGAAAATGCAGATATTGATTATTTATGAGCACCTCGTGTTCTACAGAAGTGCATATTTTGCCTAAACGTCTGCTGACCGACTCTGGGAACTGCCCAGCAGCCTCCCTGTTGGGTTTTGGGTCTTTTTTTAAGTCTGTGTCTCGTCTGTTCTTTGCTAAGCCCAGGAAAAGGTGCTGACGTTCCAGTCTGTGGTGAACAGCCGTACTTTAGAGATGCGTTACGTTGCAATTAGGTTGGAAACACTTGACTATTCTTTTGAAATGTAAAGGAAACCTGATTCAGATCAGCTCTCAGAAACACTTCAGGCTCTTTGATGCTCAGCCTGTTTAGTTCCCGTAACCCACAATGTGTGTTCATGATATTTTTCCGTACAGATGAAAGATAATCACAGATGAACTTTATGAAAAACTTTAAGATTAAGGTGTGTATTCTTTTATTTCCATTTTTACTTTTCCTCTTAAGTTTGGTAATTCCGGTTCTCCAGCTTTACCTTAAACTGTCACAGGCTGAACACTAACAGCACTCGACCTCTCTGTGCGTTCTGGAAGATAGCTGACTTTGCCTTCATATATCCCTGAAGTTGAGATCCCTGGGCAGATCCGGTGTCTGTTAAATCATGTTAATGATATAAAATAGATTTCTGTTTATTTTCTCTTCATATTCGATCAAACCTTTATATTAAACATCTGAACTGCCCCCCCCTCCTGTTTATCAGCTGAATGTCGTACATTGTGTGAATACTTGATAGCTCTCTTCTCTGTGAAAAGATAATGAGGATTTTAGTATTTGAGGACAGACGGCTTGTTTTGAGGCCGTTCCTGAGATTCTGCACAATTGTTGGTTGATTTCCTGATTTATATGTACAGTAAATTGTCTATAATAAAAATAAAGAAATTAATAAAAAAAAAAAGGTTGAATAAATAATTACACGGGTGAAATGTATTTGTCGAAGGTTGTGAAGGAACAACGAAGCCGTTACAGCACCTTTCGGCTCCAGGTTGTATCTTTTGTAGCATCACGATCTTCTCAACTTGCACGGGTACCCAGAAAGGAGGTCTGCAGACACTCACCTGGCCTACACACACACACACACACACACACACACACACAGAGTCTGTTAGTTCTGAGCATTAACCAAAGCATTCGGCCGAGAGAGTGAGATTTTCTTTGATGTAAAATACCTGCTTCTGCATCTGCAGGTTCAGGCCGGAGCGCCGCCCCTGTTTCCGAACACGTGGACGTTCTCGCTCCTGTAGCAGCAGCTCTCAGAAATGTTGGGAATGTTTCAAACCAAACAGTCCATCATTATTATTCCTGAATATGGAGAAAATGTGTTTTTCATTTCCAACCAGCCTGATTTCTCTTTTTAATTTCTAATTAAATTCTTAAACTATTTAAATTCTTTAAATTAATTAATACTCAGCAATAATAAAAATAATAAATAATAACAGCTTTATTTAATCAAAAAGGACCAATCTGAACTACGTGGGGCAGCTGCTGTTCGTCTTGCCGTGGTGCAAAAACCCGAATGTCCATTTGATAGTTTTTTTACTTCTTTATACTGTGTCCAGATTTGGTGGTGAATGGACCAATAGAAATGCTCCAGTGCTACACTGACTTCCACTGAAATTGTTTTTCCTTGTGTAAAAATGAAGGAAAATGAAGGTTTTGTATGCAACAGTTATATATATTTATATGTAGGTAAGTGTGTGTGTGTGTGTATGTATGTATATCACTGGAAAAAATAGTATATTAGGGCTGCTTATATTGCAATGTTAAAACATTTATTATATACAAGGAAGTCTTAATATTCAACATGATATTTATAATGCAGTCTGTGTGCAGGATTGGAGTAAAATAAGCAATATTGGTCAGATCTGTCATGAAAAATGAGAACAGTGTGAATTTTAACGTTTTTAATTATTAAATGTGACATTACACAAGACATCTGCACATCCTGCCATGTGACTGTTGTGCATGTGTGAAGATGCTGAAATGATGCACTGTGGAGCCCTAATATACATTAGACCACCCTACCTGATCAGTTTCTCAGATTTTACTGTTTCTAGGCAGTGTTTTTAAGGGAAATGAACATTTGTGTTGTATTTCAGAAACCATGGATAACATTTCCCCTAAATTCCAAATATTTAAAAATATTTACTATTTAGAGCATTTATTTATTTGCAGAAATGAAAATGCTCAAAAACAGCTGCTCAAATAATGCAAAGAAATGATTATAATAATTATAATGCAAAGATGTGTGTCTCTATCTAGGTGTGTATATATATATATATATATATATATATATATATATATGTGTGTGTGTGTGTGTGTGTGTGTGTGTGTATATATATATATATATATATAGGTTTCGGGGGGGGGGGGGGGGGGGGGGGTTGTATGTATGTATGTGTATTTGTTTTTTATTTATTTATTTTATTTGCTCAGCATGCAGATCCCCAAAACTTAAAACATACTGACCACATGTCCTTAGTATCTGGACCTCATGAAGGGTGAAGTGGACCCTTTATTGTTTAAAATACCTTAAAAGACAGGCTCTCAGATCACAGTGGGTTTTAAAGTGCATGTCTTTATTTAGGAGCGCAGCAGCAGCTCAGCGTTAGCAGCTCAGCGTTAGCAGCAGCGGCTTCAGCTAAATCACTCCTTTCAGCTTTCCTCCTCAATAAGAAAATCAAGAACGAGAAAATCCGTTTTAATATAAAACAAAACACAGACCCTGAAGCTCTGTACCCTGTACCTGCATACGCTGACCATTTGTTTGTGTTTTTTTTAAACCTTTAAAGCCAAGTGTTTTATACACAAAAGTAATACAAAGGTATTGGGACACCTGCTGAAATCAAGGGTCTTAAAAAAAACAAAAGAGCTGATCCTGCTTTTGTTGGAGTAACTGTCTCTACTGTCCAGGGAAGAAGACTTTCTGCTAGATTTTGGAGGAGCATTGCTGTGAGGATCTGACTGTGTTCAGCGACAAGAGCTTTAGTGAGGTCAGGATGTTGGATAATTAGTACTGGATGGAGCTCCACCACCACCACCAATCCAGAGAACACAGTTCTTCCACTGCTCCGTGCTGGGGGACTTTATACCCCTCTAGTCCACACCTGGCATTAGGCAGCATGGTGATCAGAAGTTAATTTGGCAAAGGGGCAAATTAATATAGTTTTTTAATAAAATCAGGCTTTAAAGGGTTAAAAATGACACTAGGAAGCGAGCGTTGCGATACGTATCATGAATAGAAGTATCGTTCTATCAAACATCGTACCCACCACCCCGTCTCCTTCCCCCACGGGACGAGGGGGATGCCCTGCAGAGGTGGCCCAGGATTTAAAAATCCCTCCCTAATCGTGATGTGGAGTTGTGATAATACCCATCCTTTAACTGGACCCTAAATCCACCCTCAATCCCCAGCTGGTCCAAACACAGGTTCCTCCAGCAGCCCCTCACCACCTGCACCACCCTGCATCCGCTCAAGGCCCGCACCAGCCGCCAAGCCATCGTCCCTGTCCTCCTCATCCTCCCTGTCCTCCGTTTCTGTCTCCATCACTCCGCTCACAGTTGTCTCTCCCTCGTCGTTTCCATCATCGTCATCATCTTCTTCATCCTCCTCCTCGTCCTCCTCCTCCTCTGGGGTCTCCGGTGTCCCCGGCTCCTCGGCTGCAGGTACTGGACCTTCACCTGGAGATGCCACAACGTTACAACCATCTTCAGTCTGTTTATTGCTAGGTGGTTGCTATGGTGTTGCTTGGTGGTTGCTAGGGAATTGTTTAATGGATGCTATTGTGTGGTTTAGTGGTTTCTAGGTGGTTGACGTGGGGTTGCTAAGTAGCTGCTATGGTATCTCATATGATTGGTCTGCTGTTACTACGTGGTTGGTAGATGGATGCTACAGTGTTGCAAGGTGGTTGCTAGGGTATTGCTAGGTGGTTGGAAGTGTGTTGCCTAGGGTTGCAGTGGTACTCTATGTGCCTTGGATTCCACCATTACTTGTACCTGTACCCTCCATGCTCCTCCCCCTGCTCGGTCTCTCGCCCCCTTCCCCTGGGGCTCCTGCCAGGGGGCACTTGTGGTCTCGGTAGTACTTGTGGCGGCTGAAGCCTTTGCTGCAGGTGGAGCAGCGGAAGCGGTAGTTGTTGGTGTGAGAGCGCTGGTGCTCCAGCATGTGAGCTCGCCGGCTGAAGCTCTTCTGGCACAACTGACACTTAAATGGCTTGATGCCTACAAACACACACACACACACACACACACACACACACACTGGTAACTCCAGCAGCACTGCTGGGTCTGATCCACCCGCACCAGCACACTACCACCACCACCACCATGCCAGTCAACGTCACTGCAGTGCTGAGAATGACCCACCACCCACACTGACAATCAGAGTGTTCTTTAACCCTTTAAAGCCAAGTGTATGTACACTATATGGACAAAAGTATTGGGACACCTGCTCATTTAATGTGTCTTCTGCTGCTGGGGGGCTTCATACCCACACCTGGCATTAGGCAGCTTGGTGCCAATAGCTTCAAGTGTATCTGCTGCAGAGGGTCCTTTTCTACTGGCAGTACTTCATCTCTACAGGGGCAAGAAAAAAAAAAAGCTGTGCGTGCATTTGTGCAGTTGCACATCTGTGTCAGCAATGGGTGCAACTTCAAGTAGCTGAATGCACTCACTAGAAGGGGTGTCCACAGACATTTGGACATATAGTGTACCTTGTGTGGCCGTCTTTAGTGAGATGAGATGCGCGTGTGATACACGGCTGCTGTTTTCTCTCCTTACCAGAGTGAGACAGTATGTGGGCCTTCAGCTTGTCTGGCCTGTTGAACTCTTTAGTGCAGCCGACGTGCGTCCTTAGAAAACACCAAAACAAACAAACATCAGTCCTGTCAGCAAACACACGGGTGAGTGCTTAATGTGTATCTGTGTATAAAAAAATCATACAAAATCATAACTTATTATTATTATTATTATTATTATCTGTGTAGGATTATGCAAATTCTACGGTTAGATTTAATGCTCAGGTCTACGAGTCCATTCTGCATTTTCTGTAGTGTCGCTGTCATACAAAAATATATATTTTCTATGGGCAGGAAAAAAAATAATATTGGACAAAAGTATTGGGACACCTCATTCATTGCATTCAGCAACAAGATGATCAAATGGATTGGATGATCAAAAATATTGGATGGAGCACCATCCATCATTCCAGAGAACACAGTTCTTCCACTGCTCCACAGCTCAATGCTGCTGGGGATGCTGTATACCCCTCTAGCCCACGGCTGGCATTAGATGGGATGGTGCCAATAGGTTCATGATGTTGATCTGCTCCAGAGAGTCCTATTCTAATGGCAGCACTCAGGGACTAGACAAGCGGAGTGTGTTTATTAAAAGGGGTGTCCATAAACATTTGGAGATATATATATATATATATATATATATATATATAAAAATTGGGACACAGTGTAAAGAACTGCCAGCTGTGTGAATCTAATACATTTATGAAATATAAATAAATAATTAATATATATAATAATAGTATATAATAAATTATATTATATTGTATTACATATACATTTACTATAGAATATAATAATAAATATCAAAACAAAAGTGAAAAATGACCAAAAATAAATGAAGATCCATGTGTTTTGCATGGCAGCGTAATCACTCCCCTGCACCCCTACCCAAAATGACCCCACGCTCCCTCCTTCCCTGACCGCCGTGCCGTACCTGAAAGGGCACTTGTACTTCTTGAAGGGTTCGTGGATCAGCATGTGTCTCTTCACCTTGTCCTTGCGGTTGAAAGTGGCCTCGCAGACGGAACACTTGTACGGCTTCTCCCCTGAATCAGAAACGAGGAGCCCTCATCTCTGAGCTTTAGGCCAGCGCCAGGGTTTAAGGGCACGAACGTTGAACTGATAACAGACGGGCCGAGTGGCGGCTGCTGGGGTGGTCTAATCTTACCTGAGTGGATCTGAGTGTGTAGTTTGAGGTAGTGCTCGGTTTTGAAGAACTTCTTACAGATTTGGCATTTGAATTTGCCGCCAGCGCCGTGAGTGGAGAGGTGTCTCCGGAAATACCTCTCACAAGGGAAAACCTGCACACACACACACACGAGAAAGATACATGAGTATATAGTGTATTCCAGTTAGAAACATATTAAATATCACATTATTTAATAATAAGAAGAAAAAAATAAGAAAAGTTATTTTATTTTACTTAAAAAAAAAAAAAAAATTATAATAACATAAACAATCTAAACAACATAAATAAACACATTTTTGCTGAAATTCTGACTTAAATACTTAATAATTAAATAAATAAATAAGCAGCAGTGTGATCAGTAAAGCTGAGGTGGCTGTGGATTGCAAGGCAGCAGGCTGACGTCCTTCCTACCTTCTGGCAGTGTGGGCAGGGGTAGTTGTGGGAGGCGTTGAGGAGGTGCTGCTCCAGAGCTTCCTGAGTGGAGTATTTACTCTGGCATTTATTACACCTGCACACAGGATCAGGGTTTAAAGAAGCTATTATTAAATATATTTACATTTTCTATCAATCAGCCTTCATTTTACTCAGGAAAACACTATATGTCCAAATGTTTGTGGACACCCCTTCTAACGAATGCATTCAGCTACTTAAAGTTGCACCCATCGCTGACACAGCCTATCTAGTCCCTGTAGAGAAATACAGCCAATAGAATAGGGCTTTCTGGAGCAGATAAACAACATGAACCTATTGGCACCATGCTGACTAATGCCAGGCGTGGGCAGTATTGAGCTGTGGGGCAGTGGAACTGACTGTGTTTTGGTGGTGGGGTGGTGATCATCATCCAACATCCTGACCTCACTAATGAGCTCATTGTTGAACTCAATCAAATCCTCAAAAATCTAATCCTCCTCCAAAATTTAGTATAAAACCTTTTTCCTTGGACAGTAGAGACAGTTACTCCAACAACAAATTATAAATATTTGAATATCCTTGATTTCAAAAGGAAAAACAATAATGGAGCAGGTGTCCAAATACTTTTGTCCATATATAGCTTGAGAGGGTATGATGTAAATTTATAGGGCTTATGTGCATTGGCTTTGTAGAGAGATGCACAGTGATCTAGGCATCATATCTGTATCAGCAGATAATATCTTATACAGTATACACACACAGTCATATCATAACATTATGACCACCCCTGGTTTGGAATGAACTCGGCCCATTATATCAACTCCACTCACCATATATGAATGAGCAGGTGTCCCAATACTTTTGAGCATATAGTGTATATTGAGGGTGACCCTCATTAAAAGAAATTAATATTTAATCAACTAAAATCAGGTAAACCTTAAAACATAAACAATCAATCGGTCAATAGATAATTAAGAGTATGTGTTAATTACAGTAAATTATATGACAAAATAATCATAAATAATAATCAATAAATAATATAAACTATAAAGCTAGGACGTGAGTGATGTAGTTCTTAGAGTGAAGAAGGTTTGGGTGTGGGGGTAAACGGCCTCAGTGACGCTCCCTGGTGGATCAGCACCAACCTATAGTAGCTGGCCTCCTTGCGTGAGTTCTGCTGGGGGCAGAAGCTGTGAGAGTACTGGTGCAGGCCCAGCTCAAACAGAGAGGGGAAGACTTTACAGCAGAGATGACAGCGGTACGTCAGGTGCTCCTGGTGCGTGCGGATGTGTTCGAGAAACAGGTCAAGCTTCTGAAAGGTCTGGGAGCAGGTCTTCACCACGCACCTGTACACCTGCATGGGAACACAGCACAGTGCTTGCTACAGTGGCAGAAGACCAGACGTACTGCTGTCCCACTGTCAAATTCGGGTGGCAGATCAGCACAGCCAGGGGGAAAGGGTCGTACCTGCTCGTCTTTGTGTTGGGTCATGTGGGACTTGAGCTGGAAGTAGGTGCTAAACTTGGCTGCGCAGAACTGGCACTGGTAGGAGCTGTCGATCAGTATGACCTGCTTGCTCTGGGCCTGGCCGGGACCTTTAGCCTCGGACGCACTGGACACATCCCCCTGCAGCTCACCCTCGCTCTGCTCCACAGCCGCTGTGCAGCAGAAAGGTTTGGAGGCATAATTTTACATCTGGCAACCCTAATCAATCTGGAGCTACTGTACTGTACTGTACATTTTATGTCCTACAGAATTATTTATATATAATTAGATCATATATTTCATAGTTACAGATTTACATATTTTAATATTGTATTGGAATTCTGTATTTACAGGTTAAAGTCTGCACTACCAACTGTTTGCTGTATGTTTTAACGTATGAAAAATGGCAAAAATATATATTATTTAATATTAAATAATTGGTGCTGGTAAAACCCACCAGGTTCCTAAGGGTTTAACTTATACTGCTCCATCAAAAAAAGACCCAAGGACTCTATTAGTGCCTTATTTTGAGCTCTATTCCGAGTTTAATCCCCAAAGACAGCTACTGATTCGTGCCCTCACACAAAGGACGACGTCCCGAGCTGACCCCGCTCCTTAAAGTCAGTCCGAAAGGCAGTGTTGCACTTACTGTAAATGCAAATACCACATGAAAATGAAAGTGTAAAGAGGAAGTTACCCTGCGCTTCCTGTGCCTCGGCTGGCTGCGGTGTATTTTCGTCCGTGTTCACGGGCACCACTTTCACAGAGATGGGCAGTCTGGACACGGTGCTGTGGACACCAGCCGGCCACACCTTGTGCGTCTGCATGTGTTTCTTCACGTTGGACTTTTGGGCGAAAGCTCTGCCGCACACGATGCACTGGAACGGCTTCTCGCCTGTGTGACTGGACACGAGCGCACATATTAGGCACGGGACCGGACGGCCAGCGCAGTCTTAACCCTTAGATACACACAAAGCTGCCACACCAGAACACTGGGTCTCCAAAAGGTCAACTTTACAGGAGAGGGAAAAATCCTTCTTAGCTTTCAATAGAAGACAATGTAAACGATTTTATTCCAAGTCATTTTGGAGCGTTTCTATTGGTCCGTTCGTCAGGAAATTCGGATACAGTGCAGGGAACATCTGCCAGATTCACATTATGTCAAAAAGTAATAATGCCAAAAAATAGGACGCAAGTGTTAATAACCTGATGTCTGTCAATGTATATTTATCATTTGTCATGACTGTCACACCGTGTGTTTTCATATCTGGTGTTTTCCTTCTATATATAAATATACTGAAATATATCAATATAAAATATAGATAAAAATAAATAATATATATATAATTTTAATAAGAAAAACAGCCAGATGATTTTTGATTTTTTTAAATTTCATTTAAATTCAGTACAGTTTAAATAATTGTCCATAATTGCAATTTATCATTAAACTTCTAAATAAATGATAAAGAAACCAGTGACCGACTTTCAGATTTACCTTCTGATGTGCTGCTGCAGGTCAAAGTTCTTGGTGAACACTTTATCACAGAAATTGCACTTCAGCTTCTGACCTTTAGCTTTCGTTTGTCCCACTGAGAAACACAATATTACTTAATTATTTCATACAAAATTAGAAAAAATTGGGTTTGGCAGTGCATTGATTTTTTTTTTTTTTTTTTATATATATATATATATTATTTCGTTTATATATATATATATATATATATTCTTCTATAACATGAATAGGATTGTAATAAATAAAATCCAGAATTTGATTCAATATGATATGCTGGTTAACACTATTCTATGGTTATAACACTAGTATATTAGAATATCACATTTAGGATATTGGCCATATTTTCTTATATATATATATATATATATATATATATATATATATATATATATGATATACTGGTTGACAACACTAGTATATTAAAATATCCCTTGTGCGTTTATCAGATTTTATAATGGAAAAGTTCAATATTTGAAAAAAACCTTAGTATAGTGTCCCTCTCTAACACTCTGGTTCATAGGTTGGCGCACACAGTCTGATGCGATGTGGGGTTGTGTTGTTACACCCCTATACATTTATAAAGGATAAACACAGCATAAATATCATACATTCTGAATATCATTCTGATCAGGTAAAATAATAATGTAAACCTTTAAATTGACCAATTTCTTTATATTAAACTAAATAAACAGCCTTTAACTGAACTCTCTCTACTGTTACTAAGCTGTGTACTATTCTCTTTACCTGAGCACTAGCTGCTATACTCATTACTGCACTCTACACCTTGTTTACAACACCACTGCTGTTTTACTACAACACTGCCTGTTTTACTCTTCATTTACACGCACAGCACATCCATCACTGCTCTACACATTTGCTCCATTTATACACTTAATTAGTTTGGCCTCTGATTCACCCAGCCTATTGTATCCTATGTCTTACCTATTCTGCAGCGGAGCTGTAGTCTAGCAGTGTTTGGTTGTACTGTACAAGCCTTTTTTTAGAATAAGTGAACTAAATTGAACTGAATTGAATAAAACTTTCCTTTAAGGTCTATTTACAGGGCACAGATTAATCCCAGTTAAGCCTATATTAACTGCCAGTAGCCATTTCCACTGAAAATACTTGAGTTAGAAGCTCTTAACACCGTCAGCTACATTATCCTGTAGCTACTACACCTTATTCAGTGACTACTATTAATGATCTACTACTTAATACCTAATTAATAAATTATGAATTAAGCATCTACTCTGAAATAATATAAACTTTATGTAGTAATAAATGATGTTATGAATTAATACCATCCTGTCCTTTCTTGCTGTTTCGAGCTTTCTTGGGGATGATGACCTTGTCGTACTCTCCCAGCTCGGCCAGGGCTGCTGTGGTGCTGCCGCAGGTTTTGGCTTTGGCTGCCGGTTTGGCTTGACTGTAGGCCGGAGCACTGCTGAACGCCTGGCTCTGGCTCTCCACACACTGACTGGGTCCCTGAGACACACAAACACACGACACGCTTAGTTCCTTTAGAAGTTTAGATTACAGTTCGACAGAGAGTTCAACCTTTTTTTACTAAAATATTATTTTTATTGAGGTTAAAAAGTCAATTATGCTAGCCTACTAAACCCGTAATGACATTGTACACACTATAAATAAAATAATAACAATAAATAAATCAAAACTATAATTATACTATATAATAAATGTTATAACAGGTCACTGCTGTACCTGAACTGGCTGGAACGACTGCAGGCCAAGTGCGTGCACCTCTGCATTGCCAGACATTGGTGGCAGAGTGCTGTAAACTTGTACCACTGAGTTGTTGTGGCTGGAGTGAACCTGCGAGGAGATGGGCTGGGCTTGACTCAGGGGGAGTGGGTGGTGAGGCTGAGGGTGGTGCTGCAGGTATGATGCTCCAGAAGACATGCTAAGATTACTCTAGAAAGAAAATAACAACAGTGGTTATCCTAGGTAAGCACATTAGCACTAATGGGATAAACAGAGGTGAACAAGTACGCAAATGTCAAGTACTTGAATTAACTCAATTATCCAGGCGAATTTATTCGATATATACAAATCCAATCAAATCCAACATCGTCAACATCCAAAAAACAAATGTAGGAGACCACCCTCAGGTCTTCATGTTGGTTTATCCATTTTACAACGAGTGCATGTAAAAAAGCTCAAACCAAAAGCAGTAATGAAGACTTAAGAACCGTTTAAACCATCAGTGTCCAGGTTATCCTAAAGACATTATGATGCCAGCGGTCAGTGACACCATATCAACCTCATTATTCTCATACAGAAGGTCAAGGTCAATTCTTTTTGTTTTTTTTTTTTTGCTATACACTGAAGACATGGTTCTGCTCAATGCTTCTGCAATGGCTCTGATTAATATTCCCTCTTTTTCCAGCTTCCAAGGGCCTTGAATAGACACTTCTCTGGTCTTCATGTTGGTTTATCCTTTTCGATAACATTATGCAGTCTTCTCAGGCCAATCTCAGGGCTCAAACCATGAGTAGAAACTCTGAGCTGTTCACTGCTGAAACAGTCAATGCTCAAGATTTCTCTAACAGTGCTCTGACAGTGGTGAGTGGCGTCTACCTGAGTGGAGGCCTGCATGGCGGCCATGGGCTGGTCCATGGATGTGAACGCAGAGATGGCCGACATGAGAACTTCGTCGCTGACCAGAACGTTGCCCTGGACCAGCGTGTGCGTGAGAGGAGATGGGGGCACCGTGATGTATGTGGACACCTGTGGGAAAACACAATAAGCCATAGTTTATAACTAATTGCATTTATATGGTATCTGCTCTGTTGGCAATGCGCTATATGTTCAAATGTTTGTGGACGCCCTTTCTAATGGTTGCATTCAGTTAAAAACTTGAAGTTTTTAGCACCCGTTGCTGACACAGATGTGCAAATGCACACACACAGCTTGTCTAGTCAGTGGAATAGGACTCTCTGGAGCAGAGAAACATGAACCAACACGTTTGGGATAAGTTGGCGAGCTAAGGACGAGGTGGGGAGGTGGTCATCCAACATCCTGACCTCACTCATGCTCTTGTCACTGAATGCCATCAAATCCTCACAGCAATGCTCCTCCCAAATCTAGTAGAAATCCTTCTCTCCTGGACAGTAGAGACAGTTACTCCAACACAAGCAGGAGAAACTCTTTTTAACAGCCTTACATTTCAGGTGTCCCAATACTTTTGACAACTGATAATCTCTAGATCTCTGATATCATTCACCCCATATATCCTTCTACCTGTCTGTTGGCAGGTGTGTCAGATAAGAAAAAACTTGTGTGTGTGTACCTCTGAGCCCAAAAGTGTGTGTTAACACCTGCACCTGTCTATTCCCATTGTCCAGTACCTGTCTGTTGGCAGGTGGCTGTGGGACAGCGCTGATGGAGGGGACGGAGGAGTAGACGTTGCTGGAAGCCAGGGACACGGTGGCCAGCGAGGGGGTATTGGGCTGGCACTGTTCCCTCTTGTGTGTCATGAATGCGGGCAACGAGTTGAACTGCTTTTTACACTTTCCACAGAGGAAGACGTCATCGTCGTCTGGAAAACAACACCTTAGAGGTCAGTTCAGCACACCGCCACTGTCATGAATACACAGCACATGTATTAGTTTTCATTGTAGGTCAATAACAGTTTATGTTTAATAATAATAAACATCATTTATTATGAATAATAATTTGCTTTTAGTGTCGTTTATACTTGAAATTCTTCTCTTTGCATATTCCGGCTTAGAAAGCCAGCGTCAGAGCACAGGGTCAGCCATGCTACAGCACCCTGCAGCAGAGAGGGTTTGAAGGAGGCCTTGCTTAGCAGACCTGGGTATCAAACCCACAACCTTGTGATCAATAATCCAGCATTCTCACCATTGACACAGACATTGACACGCTAGTGAGCAAACACACACACTGTGATACAGTGAACACCCGTGCTGGGAGTGGTAGGCGGGAGGCCATGGGTCAATGCTTAGGGGCCCGGGAATCGAACCCACAACCTTGCCATCAGTAGCCTGGTGCTCTAACCACTGAGCTGGATGATAACATGTTATTTTTTATTATTTTGACTGAATAATAATAAGCACTGAATTTAATGGGTAGTTTTGGTTGAATTCCAGAACCGACCACATACTGGGTTGGTCAAACGGGCTGTGAACTGAAAGGCTGTTGAAAATTTGGCCACCCAGTCCAGCCACTGTTTGTAAAAGGCCCATGGTTTGCTGTAAAACAGATCAATTCTGAATAATAGAAGTTGATGCTATTATTAGCGTGACTCTGCAACAGCATATGTAGTAAAAACGTGTAATATGAAAACTATATATTACTCACCCATTGACTGGATGGTGGTCCCGGAGACATTCTGGGTACCGGGATCCGGGACACCACCTTGGCCATCCAAAAGAGACTGGACAGCAAGGACTGTCTGGTTGTCCATTCCTACACAGGAACAGAATGAGGGCTAATTAGCAGATCAGTCTGGTATTAATTCATGCAGAATAGTAACAAAACTACTGGTGACCATGTGACTTGGGGTATGTCCATGTATTGGGGTCAGGTCTGATGCATGCATGCTTTTATAGTAAGAGTAAAAGTGAAGGAAAGTCCAGACATGTCAATGGACTGCCAACTGAAATGCTGATGATTGATTGATGAAAAATTGATCAATATTGCATGATTTTTTTGAGTTATTAATGAGTTATTGAGTTATTAATGATATATGCAGTGACTTGCATGAGTTAATTGTATGGTTGCAGTTCTGTTCTGAGTTATTTTTATTTAAAATATTTTAGATTAAATATTAAAATGTATCAAATGCTATAATAATAAATATTTCTACTGTCATCTATTGATGATTTTGTCTGTTGTGTTGTAAGTGAATAATAACGTATTACTGTAACTTTTTATTACAAATATTTATTTACAAATATATATATATTAAATAATTAATAACATATTATTTATTAATTAATAAATGTGAATAATTATATATACTTTATAGTCATCGCGTTAGTTCTGTTTACGAAGCTGCAGCTGACTTCCTACTCGAGTTCCCGGTCCACCTTAAAAAAATCCATTAGTCGCATAGTAGCGCCTCTCCACGCGCCCCAGTGAAACAGCTGCAGTATTTAAGGTGGACCGGAAAAGTCGAGCGCGAAGCTCTGGCGAGGCTTTTCCCACCACTCGCCGTTCGCCCTCCGCCATCTTTCCTCCCTCAGCGCGTAGCTGTTGTTTCAGTGGCCCTCCCTCCCTCTTCTCCACGAATCTCAGCGCACTCGAATAAAAGTAAACTAGCCAAAACGACCTCGGGCACACGCTCACACCCCCCACACGTGCTCGCTGTAACGGAGCCGAGCAGCTTCGGGTTAAGCTTTTGACGGGTTTGACGGGTTTAACGGAACCACACGGAAGACAAGAGAGGAGCGTCTGCTTCTCAAAGCCTCGGTTTTCGGAGCCAGCGATAAAGCGCGGATGTGAGAGACAGGTCTGAGCGGGTACTCCGAGGTTAGAACCGGCTGTAGGTGCTTGTGGCTACCTTCTAGCACCTCAAATATCGCCTGCGACATGATGGAAGTCTTCGGCTGGTGGAGCAGCAGCGCGCTCTCTGAGGCGGAGGAGGGGGCGGGGCCTGTCCGCGGATTAACGTTATACTTTTTATTTATTTATTAGTTTGTTTATTTTTTTCTGTTATATATTTTTGTTTGTAGGCCCTGATATTTATTTTATTTTATTTTTTCATTGTTATAAAAATCCCCAGATATTTATGATGTTTATGTTATATTAATTATTTATAAGCAGGCCAGTCCAGTCTACGTGCATGCGATTTTAATAATTGCATTTTATTATTTTTTCAGAGCTCAAATTATAGCCTACACATTGATTAGTTGAGCACAGAGAAATGTTATTTTATATATATAATATTTATTTATTTATTAGTAAAAAATATTCAGCTGTAAGAAGCAGCAAATTTGATAGTTTTACTCTTTATATATTATATACATTCTGTTGTCACTACTGGGTCAAACTGACCAGCAAATAGACATTCCAGTATATATATGTGTGTGTGTGTGTGTGTGTGTGTGTGTGTGTGTTTATAAGTGGCTATATATATATATATATACTGGAATGTCTATATGCTGGTTAGTTTGACCCAGTAGTGACAACAGAATGTATATAATATATAAAGAGTAAAACTATCAAATTTGCTGCTATATATATATATATATATATACCCACTTATGAACACACATAAAATAAGCACATTAAATAATTAAGTCATTTTTCCTTTATAAATTCATTCACATTACAATAATTAAGCCCAGCAGAAAAGGTTTCATGCTACAAAAATGATTACAAACATTTACCTCTATTTTTTAAAATATGTAAATTAGCATTACCATAATAAAAATAGCACATTCCAAAAAACAACTGAACAATCTCATTTATAAATCCATGTATGAAATACAAAAAAAAAAATCCCCACATACAATATAACATGGAAAACTATCATATATAGTCTTATTACAGTTATATAAACATATGTTCTTATTGCATATAGACATACAGCCCAGTGGACTATATGTATTTGGCCATAGCATTATTAAGTAAGTCCAGCACCCACAGGAGCACTCCTTAGGTGATGTCTGATAGGTGTCGGTTAAGATGGTTTTGAGGCTTTTGTTGATATAAAAGCAGTGAAATAGTTAAGCTTATTAACTGGGTGCCTACCCTTAATAACTATAGTACAAATAGTGAAAATATATAAATATAAATATATATATATATAAAAATATAGTGAATATAGTAATCATTCTTAAACGTGCACCATAGTAAATTCAGAATAGTATTACAACATAATACACATTATATTATAAAATATATTAATAATCTATAAATATTATAGATTATTGAATAAGACTGATCAGATGGGACACAAGTCAGTGTACCAGTTACTGTGCTGTACAGTTATAAGCAGCCTAGCTTAGCTAGATGGTTTACTGATGGGGTGGAGCCTCTGCTATAGGCACACATAATCAATAATCAATAATTAGCAAAGTTTAAAACAAAACCCCCTGTCCTGTCCAGCCTGCCTGTTTATCAACGCCAGCCTTCGCCGACCGGCCCCCATTGTTGACTCCAGCAGGGCGTGTTTCTGAGTTACGGGCGCAGGCGCCAATCACAGAGCAGAGGAACCGTGACGTGCGAAGGGTTCTCGTCCAATAGTGTCGCCGAGTTTCGGCACGTGCCAGTTTTCGCGGCAAAAAAGATTTGGCGCGTAAATAAGCTGGAGCCGATCAGCTGAGACAAAAACAACAATAACAAAAAGCGGCGCAGCGGCGGAGAGGGTCGGTTCGGGGAGCGGGACGGGACGGGACGGTGGCTCTACGGCGGACCGGCGGGCACAGGACTGCACCTAGACGTTACCGACGTTACCGGAGGGGGTTTACTGTGGCTGTGTGTTCGCGCCTGGAGAGGGCCGCCCGCCCGGACAGCTGGATTAGTTTGTTGGGGAGCGGAGGAGCTTCCTGGACGGGGTTGTTTTGTTTGGGGGCTGATCGCCCTGCTCACTGTTTTAGCTCCTAATAGCAGGAAAACGCCGTTAAAAGGTCTAAAAGTGAGCTTATTTGTACACATCGAGCTCAGACAGGCTGCCTGTTGCTGTAAATGGGGGTAACGTTCATATTACTTGCATATCCATGCATTATTTCCACATTGGAGCTGTTATTATATTATATTAGTGGTTTTACAGCTTGCTATTATTAGCTGGTGTGTTTACTGCTAGCTGCAGGAGCCAGTACACAGGATTACCAGTATTACTAGTCTTGCAACTGTCATTATTAGTAGTATTAGTTGAGTAGTTTCAGCTGCTAGCTGCTAATTACACGTTTTATTGCACTTTTTAGCTTATTGGCTATAATTTAGTAACTTGCATATTCATATTACCCACCTTTTCCTCTTTCCCAGCCCTGTATGAAGGGAGCAGAGCTGCAGCTGCTGGCCTCCCAGCCGCCTGTTCAGCCCAGCCTAACCAAAACAAAGGGCTGCTAGCACTGCCGCCACTGACAGCTGCGGTCCCCAGCGCTGTTCCCTTAACTTTACAAAGTCTTTAAAAGCCTAAATGCTCTTTTCTCACGTTTATATTCACCTTAAGCAACTTTTTCTCCTCTGCTTTTGTTAAAACTTTATATTCCTGGCCCTGAAAGCTGGCTGACCTTGACCCAGTTGGTTAGCTGGCGTCGCTTGTTTAGTTAGCTGGCTGATCTAAATGAATGAAAGCCTCCAGTATCCGCATTAAAGTCAGTATTATATTCAGCTAATGTATAAAATAACATATAAATAACTGCTAATATAGATATCTGACTTCTAGACTATCTAGAACCTGTAAACATGGTTCCTCCAGCAGGGCGGTGTGGATTTGCACAGCATTTCAGGACAGGCTCCTGCTCTGTTGTACTGACTGCCTGAATCCGAGGGTCTTTACAGAGACACACACTCACACACACTCACACACACTCACACACACACACTCACACTCACACACACACACACACACTCTCACACACACGGCCCAACATGTCAGAGACGTTCATTTCGGGCCACACGTCCGAGGACCTCCTGGTGGACTTCGAGTCGCTGCTGAACAGCGGGAGTATCGACCTGAACGCCGAGCACCAGATTGTGATCATCTCCACCCCCAGCAGTGTGGACCTCCACCCGGCTGCAGTCCACCCCGCGGGCGGGGACATCCTGCTATTCGCCACTCCGCAGACCACCACCGCCCCCCTGCAGGAGACACGGAGACCCACGCTGGGACGACCACCGGTACTGCAGTTAATCGATAATTAATCGATCTGCATGATTATCAATATTATTTTTGATATTATTACTGTTATTGCTAGTAGAACTGTGACTACCAGTGCTATAACTACTAGTACTATTATTACTAGTACTATAACTACTAGTACTATTATTACTAGTACTATTATTACTAGTACTATTATTACTAGTACTATTATTACTAGTGCTACAGCGGCTATAACCGATATAATACTGCTAGTACTACTGCTTGTAGGGCTGTTAATATTAGTACTGCAGCTAGTAATGTTATTACTAGCACTTCTACTGCTAATTGATCTGTAATTACTAGTACTACACCTGCTGTCATTACTAGTACTATAATAGCTACTAGTCTATCACTAGTACTAAAACTAGAGCTGTACTTATTAGTACTACACCTACTACCATTACTAGTACTATAATAGCTACTAGTCTATCACTAGTACTGAAACTAGAGCTGTACTTATTAGTACTACACCTACTACCATTACTAGTACTATAATAGCTACTAGTCTATCACTAGTACTGAAACTAGAGCTGTAATTACTAGTACTATAACTGCTGTCATCACTAGTACTATAATAGCTACTAGTCTATCACTAGTACTGAAACTAGAGCTGTACTTATTAGTACTACACCTACTACCATTACTAGTACTATAATAGCTACTAGTCTATCACTAGTACTGAAACTAGAGCTGTAATTACTAGTACTATAACTGCTGTCATCACTAGTACTATAATAGCTACTAGTCTATCACTAGTACTGAAACTAGAGCTGTACTTATTAGTACTACACCTACTACCATTACTAGTACCACAATAGCTACTAGTCTATTACTAGTACATCTGATACTAGAACTGTAATTACTAGTACTATAACTGCTGTCAACACTAGTACTAGAATAGCTACTAGTCTATCACTAGTGCTGAAACTAGAGCTGTACTTATTAGTACTACACCTACTACCATTACTAGTACCACAATAGCTACTAGTCTATCACTAGTACTGAAACTAGAGCTGTACTTATTAGTACTACACCTACTACCATTACTAGTACCACAATAGCTACTAGTCTATTACTAGTACGTCTGATACTAGAACTGTAATTACTAGTACTATAACTGCTGTCATCACTAGTACTATAATAGCTACTAGTCTATCACTAGTACTGATACTAGAGCTGTACTTATTAATACTACACATATTGCCATTACTTGTACTACAATAGCTACTAGTCTGTTACCAGTCACTAGTACTACAACTGATGCAACTAGTTCTGCACTGCTGCCATCACTAGTACTACAATAGCTACTATTCTATTACTAGAACTTCTGATACTAAAGCTGTAATTACTAGAACTATAACTGGTACAACTACTACTACACCTGCTGCCATCACTAGTACTACAATATCTACTAGTCTATGACTAGTACTGATACTAGAGCTGTTCTTATTAGTACTACACCTACTACCATTACTAGTACTACAATAGCTACTAGTGTATTTTTAGTACTTCTTGTACTAAAAATAGCTGTAATTACTAGTACTAATATACTGGTATAAATTACATTAGTAATATAACTACGTCTGGTGCCATTACTAGTACAACAGCTAGTAATGTTTTTACTACCAATTCGACTGCTAATGGATCTGTAAAACATCTGCTACAACTAGTACTACACCTGCTGTTATTACTAGTACTACAATAGCTACAAGTCTATTACTAGTGCTTCTGATACTAGAGCTGCACATACTAGTAAAATATATGTACTGCAACTGATATAATTAGTACTACAGCCACTACTGCCATCATTACTAGTACTACCGCTTGTACCTAGTGCTAGTACAACAACAACTAGTAATGTAGTTAGTTATTACTAGAATTACAACTAATATTACTGCAGTTATACCTATTATTATGACTAATGCAAGTACTAGTACTAATACTGGTGCTGTTATTAATACTACTAATAATACTAATAGTACTTCTGCTGCTAATAGAGTTGTTGTTACTGCTTTCATTACTAGTAAAACAATAGCTACTAGTCTATTACGTAGTTCTGATATTAGAGCTGTAATTACTAGTACTACTATACTGCTATAAATGATATTAGTAGTACTATAAGTACCAGTACTGTCATTGTTAGTACTTCTAGAGCTGATAGTACTAGTATTACAACTACTTCTGGTGTTATACTAGTACTACAGCTAGTAATGTTATTATTTTGAGTACTTCTACTGCTAAAAAGATCTGTTATTACTTTAACTACAACTGCTACAACTAGTACTGCACCTCCTGCCATTACTAGTTCTACAGTAGCTAATAGTCTATTACTAGTACTTCTAATACTAGACTAAAACTGCTACAACTAGTACTGCAGTTACTAATAACAGGACTGTTATTTCTAGAATTACAGCTTATACTAATACTAATGCTGTTACTAGTGCTACAAGTGTTATTATGACCTGTGATTATTGTGTTAATATGGCTCCCTAACTACTAGTACTGAAATTAGCATTTGCCTAGGAATACTAGTACTGCTGTTATTACTAGTACTGCTTTTAGTAGTGCTACTGTTATTTCTAGTACTACAGCAGTCATTAGCACTGATATTAGCATTGTTTATACAACTTAATCCTATGAAGCCATAATACTTCATATTTCATAGGATCATAAAGTAGTTTTTGACCAGTACGTTTAAAGTATTTATTTATTTATTTATTTATTTATTGCCTTCGCTTCCTTCAACAGGTGAAGAGAAAGTTGGATTTGGACAGTGATCACCAGTACCTGAGCAGTAGTGGACCGCCATCACAAATCCCAGCCCCCCCAGCTACACCCGCTCCCCGAGGTAAGCACACCATCCCGCCACAGAGCATCAGCCTTGAACGTCAGTCTTCGCGACCCTCAGACCTAAACGTCTGCTACTTCTCCTTCTCTGCGTCTCACATTTTCTGCTCCCTCCTCCCTGAACCGTCCACAGAGAAGTCCCGCTATGACACATCGCTGAACCTCACCACCAAGCGCTTTCTGGACCTGCTGGCCAAGTCTGCTGACGGGGTGGTGGACCTGAACTGGGCCTCGCAGGTGCTGGACGTCCAGAAGCGTCGCATCTACGACATCACCAATGTGCTGGAGGGCATCCACCTCATCTCCAAGAAGTCGAAGAACCACATCCAGTGGCTGTGAGTAACGTCCACCAGCGCTCTGCTGGCCTCCTCCTGTGGTGGATGCGGTGAACCCTGGTGGAAATAAATATGGACATACAGCACCAGTCAAAAGTTTGGACAAAGTTGTCAAAGTTGGATGAATGTGTGCTAATAACGTTTGATCCTGACGTTTTTAAGATGTTGGGGGCTGTCGTGGCTGGTGGGTTTTAAGTAGAACTTTAAGTTGTAGGACTGTTGCAGTGTGTGTGTGTGTGTGTGTGTGTGTGAGGGTGAACATACCTATGAAACCATGAGGCTACAGTATGTTAATGAACACTAACACACACACATTAACTCATATAATAATAACAAGAGTTTCAATGCTTTCCCCTGAATTTCTAAAGCTACCTTGTGCTTGTGTTGTTTAGGGGGAATCGCATTGACGGAGCGTCAGTGGCGCGACATCAGGAGCTGCAGAGGGAGGTGTCTGGCCTGTCTGAAGCTGAAGATAAGCTGGATGAACTCATCAACAAGTGCAATCTGCAGCTTAGACTGCTCACAGAGGACTCCAGCAACAAGAAATATCCTTTCTAGCTGCTTTCACTCTTACAAACAACGCTGCTAGCGATGCTACAGAGAAATATATGTATGAGAAATCCCTTAAAGGTTTAAAGAACCCACTGTGAAGGTTCTCTACCAGCTTAAAGATTCTTCATACTCACAGCTCCTTTACGAAAATGGTTCTTCCTCTATGGCATCACTCAAAGAACCCTTAGAGGACCTTTATTTCGAAAGCCCCTGGGAACACATTCTGATATACTGAAGTTTTCGTATAATGCCAAACTGAGTGTCGAGTGTCTGAGAACCGTCTGGGCGTGGCTTTAATATTCTAATGAGCGCGCGTGACTGACAGCCCTCTATCACTGGTGAATAAAGGTTGTTTACGTGACCATGGCAACGCACACACAGCCCTGAGACGTTGCATTTTTCATTTGTTTACTCTGAACAGATCTTTAAGCTATACTGAGGTTCTGATACATAGACACAAGCTCAAGCCTTGACTGGGGGAGTGGCTGCCCCGCCTGGCCCTCGTCCCTCCTGTCCAGTCTAGTAGCCTTTCTGCATCTCTGTCTCTCGGCTTTGGCGGCCGGCTACGTGGCGCTGTGCCTGTAGGGCTAGGTATGAGTGGGCAGTGGAGCTCCCTAGCTATAGTGTTGCGTGGGGACCTCCCGTCCTTTCTAGGGACAGATGGGACGTCCCGCCTCAGCACTGTAGGAGGTGAGGGATGACTGAGCATGCAGGGCAGCCGCTCCCCCAGTCACGGTGGAGCTATGTTAGCCTTGTGATTGGTCAGGGGTGTGCAGGAGAGAGCAATCCTGGTGAAATTAGACCTCAGAAAGTCTGTGGCGTTGTCTTTAACTCGAAGCTACGCTGGGCTATGTGAGGTGTCAGGATCTGCGGAATACAGTGGACCCTCCGGATCAAATCGTCATGGTGATCAGAGCCCCTCCCGAGACTCAGATGTCCATCACGGAGCCCAGTCAGGTATTCAGAAACTCGTTGGTACATTGTAAGTGTGTGTAACGTAACCACCAATGACGGTTGTATAGCCTAGTGGGTAACACCACCACCTTTCCCTTGGCAGACTAGGGTTCAATTCCCTGGCCAGGCAAGCCCACCACTCTACCAATAACAAGGCAAGACTTAGGCAAGACTCCTAACTCCAAGTACCATAAATGTAAATGTCAATCATTCTTGGTTCCTCAGGGCTATCAGATCTCTCTGAAGAGCGCCAACGGCCCCATCGACGTCTTCCTGTGTCCTGAGGACAGTTCTGGGGTTTGCAGTCCTGTAACAGATTGTAGTCCAGCCAAATCGTCCAGTCACAGTCCTCCCCAAATGGCCTCAACCACACAGGAAGCGGCCTCGACTCCATCGACTCTTCCGAGCACCTCGCCTCTTCCTCTGGAAAGCGAGACAGGTCAGTGGTTAAGATCACGACACCCCCGGGTTCCTATCCTAGTGGTATTGGTATTGGACGTTGGATTTGTCCAGCTCTGTCTCCGGCTCAAAGCTACGAAGGACTTACTCTGGTTCTATCACACACGCACTAACTCCTCGACCCCATGTTTTCTCACCCTCCCTCAGAGTCGTTCCTGGATCCGTTCTCTAGCATTTGCGAGATGCCTGATTTCGATCTCCCAGCCCTGGGCTCGTCGGACTTCCTGCTGGAGCGGGCCTCTTTGGCCGGTGCGGTCGGGGACAGCTTCGGCCTGCCCATAGACAGCTTCATCAGCTTATCTCCTCCCCACAGCCAGGACTACCACTTCGGGCTGGAGGATCACGAGGGCATTAGCGAACTGTTCGACTGCGACTTCAGCGACCTCGGCCCACTGGAATTCTGAGAGCAAGAGAGAGCAGATGGTGCAGATGGTGCAGATGAAATTGGGGGGGCGGGGTTATATTGTGCTTTAGCTCTCTTGTTCTCTTTACTTTAGCACCTGCATCCTTGCTGGAACATCAGGAACATCAGGCACTCAATACTATACAAATGGGGCTGCACCATATGGACCGAATTCCGTATTGAGATATAAAGCTAAGGGACATTTATATAGTTAATAAATGTTAACTAGTTAATTAGTGGTGAAAAATTAGCCTGACCGCCATGATTTGGGTCACATGAAAGCCTGGATTCATCAAAACCCCCAGAGAAACCTTCTGCAACCTGGAACTGGCCAAGATGTTGTTGGTCACTTTGGTGGCTTAGAGGTCCCTGGTGGGTCACTATCGCAAAGGCCATCATCGCAATAATGACGTGCCGAGCGATCCATCATGCAGCCCTGCAATGCCTCATATTTCTCAGTTTCTGGCTCACGTACCTTCAGCACTTGCTACTTCATCATGTTTAAAAAAGGGCTACAGCAGCACGCTGTTTATACAGATTTTACCAGCACTTGGGCCATCCTGAAGCTCCGCCTCCTTATGCTTTGGATGGCTGTTTAATTTATTTATAATAACTATAAAGTTATTTCTCTCTTCTTCTTTTTTTCATTTGATGGTTTGAATTTTGATGCGGATGTAAAGAGGGTTTTTTTGCTATGTCGTGTCTTGTTTAGAGGTTTGAACCGTAACTGACGAGGTTTTGCACTCAGGAGAATAGACCAGTCGTTTGTTCAGGAATTCAGGAAGGTTGTTTATTTTCTCGTTTATTTTGCGTTTGTGTATTTACAGCATGTCTGTGGGGTGCAGAGACGGTGGCGTTGGTTCGGGTACGTGGATAATCGCCTGTCGCTGGGATTTGTAGTTCTTTTTTCAGAGGTATTTGTTAGAGTCATTTACACAAAAAAACAACTACAAGTTCCAGGTTATGGTTAAGACATGGTCAGATTGTGGTCTTTTTACATGGTCAAAGGGGAACTCCGTCAGTTTTTCAGCATAATTAAGGTTAAGGTGTGAAAAATGCTCAAATGTCAGAATCGGTCACAGCGGTGGGGAATGGAACCAGGCGTCTGAAAAGTTTGAAGCCTCTAAAAGCTCCAACACTGAGGAAGTTATTACATGAGTCGGTTGGGAATGCACTGCATCATGTCTGAGACATCGTTTCACGACAGTTTAGAGATTAGATTTTGGCTAAAAACATATTTATATTGATATTTTTAATCAGATTGCAGTGGAAGGGAACATGCAGGGCGTAGTAAGGCAAAATAGTCCCCTAAGAAAAAAATTTATATTCTTTTCATATCTTGAATATCTTCCATATTTCCAAAACACAAAAGATTCACGTAGGTTCACTCGTAGGTTTGGATGGTTAATAAAGTGGCTTAATGTTGTCATGGTGGCTTAATGAGGCCTGATTCCATTCGCCACCACTGTAAAGAAATCCTTTATTATGTTAAGTTATGAGGTTTCTCAACAGGGATTCGTCTCTCACACCAAACCCACTCTGAATGAATGTTTACATTTGAATGATTTAATTTAGGAGACATTTTGAAAAGTTGGTGGAGTTCCCCTTTAAAGTATCAGTTATCATTGAGGGAACAAGTGGTTGTTTTTTCTTTCTCTTCATCATCAGACATCTTCAATCTCCCAGACCAAAAATCTCCTGCCTTCTAATCTTCACTTATTATCAGCTTGTTGGTTCTGGGTTGTGAGTTTCATTTGTTTGTTTGTTTGTTTTTTTGTTTGTTTTCGACCGAGTCGAGTTCAAAGTTCGCGGTCTACTAATATATTGCACCGGCCCAGCTGTCTAAGCGTTGGCCTTGCCATCAAGAGGAAGTAAGTTTGACGCCCTCTTGATGCCATAGTCGTCCATCCCCAGGAGTCCCAGAGAAGATAATTGGCCTGGCTAGTGGTGGGTAGGATGGGCCTTCCTCTCCTCATCACTTAGCACAATGCTAGCCTCCACAAGACTCTTGAGTGGCCCAGCTGTCTAAGCGCTAACCTTGTTATCGGGAGGTAGCAGGTTCGATGCTGTAGTCGTCTGTGCCCGGGAGTCCCAGAGAGCATAATTGGCCTTGCTTGCTTTCTCTCTCTGGGTGGGCAGTGGACGTTTCAGCTAACACCAGGCTCCCAAAGGGTTGCAGCTGTCTAAGCACTAACCTCTTCATCGGGAGGTAGCAGGGTCGATGCCCCCTTGATGCCCTAGTCAGCCATGCCTGGGAGTTCCAGAGATAATAAATAAAAGCGGACGTCCCAGCTAACACCAGGCTCCCGAGCGGAGCAGCTGTCTAATAAGCTGTCCCTCTTGCCGTCGGAAGGTGGCAGGTTCAATTCCCACGGTCATGTTCTGGGTTGTGAGTTTTGTTTGTTTGTTTGTTTGTTTTTGTTTGTTCGGAGTTTGTGCTCTACTAATATTTTGCACCATTTAAACTGTGGTGGGAGGTCATTCCTCAGTTTTTAACCCCTCCCCCACTTTAATCTCCCAAATTTGGTTTTAAGTTCAAATGCAAAGCCTTATTTGTTGTGTACAGTCTTTTAAAAAAATGATTTTATTATTGTTATATATTTATTGTATTTGTTTTTTTCAGGGTACAACAGTCATCTAGACAGAGTCCTACTTTTTCTAAATTGTCTCTCCATCGAGATTAGAGGTATTTAATTTGTGATCGGACTGGTTTCGCCCTTATTTGTGCTCGTCCAGTAGCTTTAATTATATGTGCTAGATCCGATATAGCTCTTACTGACTAACTCTCGTACCTCCAGCTTCTCTGAAGGGTATTTATCACTGTAGAAAGTATGTACTATACTATCTTGGCTTGTATACGCAATCCAGCTTTAGAACCGGAACCATTTAAACACCTTTAAACCCTGTTTTTTAGAACAGCTTGAGAACAGGTCAAAAGGTCACTTTCACAAACTCAAATATTTTCAGCATCTGTAACATAAAAACGGATGAAATTGTACATTTTGGGCCCATTTTTACACTTTTAGTGTTGTATAGTTTTGATAGTGTGTCGTACAGCAGAGAATGTTTGATAAGCTATGTATTTGCTTCATACATGAGTATGAACTGGTAAGGCTTCATTTGGAGAGTGCACTTGGAAGGCCACACCGAGTGGTGTAGCTGTCTAAGCGCTGGCTCATCATCAAGTGGTGGCAGGTTCTATATCCTGGACATTCCAGAGAGCATAACTGGCCTCGCTCTCTCTGGGTGTGTAGGATGGCCCTCCATCTACCCCTACGACTCACTCCCGAGTGGCCCAGCTGTCTAAGCGTTGGCCTTGTTATCGGGAGGTAGCAGGTTTGATGCCATAGTTGTCCGTCCCCAGGTGTCCCAAAGAGCATAATTAGCCTCGCTCGCTCGCTCTCTCTCTCTCTCTCTGGGTGGGTAGTGGACGTTCCAGCTAACACCAGGCTCCCAAAGGGTCTGTAGAAGAGCCTGGCATGCTAGCCACCACCAGGCACCAGAACGGCACAGCTGTCAAAGCAACCCTGGTGATGCCACAGCCATTTTCAGCTAGGAGTCTCAGAGAGCATAATTGGCCTCGCTCTCAAGTGGCCCAGCCATCTAAGCACTATTGGCCTGGTCTTCAAGAGGTAGTAGGTTCGACGCCCCCTTGATGCCTCAGTCGTCTGTGCCCAGGAGTCTGATACAGCATAATTGACCTCTCTCTAGGCAGGGGGTAATGGCCCTTGTAGCCACCACCAGGCCCCCGAGTGGCACAGGAGGTGTCCGGTTCGATTCCCATGGCCAGAAGTACCCATTGAACCAGTTAAGCTATCAGCAGAGAACCCGCAGTGCACTTTCCAAATGAACTGAGGCTGTACGGAAACGAGTCCAGGCTTCCAACTCCTGAACCGCTCCTTAGGAAGGCAGCTTATTGTCGCTGTCCCACCAAAAACCTCCAGTTTTGCCGTTTTTGAGTTTCTGGCCTCATTTAAATGGCCTCCAAAATGACTCGAAAGTTTTTTCTTGGGACAGCGATGTTATGTGTGTGTGTGTTGGTGTGTAGGATGTGTGCAAAGGGGGCTTGAGTGAGTGTGTATGTGGTGTTTATGGGGTAATATGGCTATACGACAGAAAGAGACTTTCTCATTGGTTGATTTTCTGTGTGCTGCAGGTGTGTTGAATGCGTGTTAATGATCATTGTGTCACAATTAGAGATATGGTTCAACAAAAAAAGTCCAAAAGTGGTGCCTGGTTGTCCTTTGTACACCCGAACGTAGTCAGCCAAGATCAGGCCTCGTAGCTCCAGTGCAAAACTAAAGAAGCGAACTTCAGCGCTACACTGATCTTGGCTGACTACAATTGGTGTGTTTGGGGCTTTTTTTCGCTTCCTGTCATAATAAAAGTCCTCTCTTTGTTTTCCATCATTGCAAATAAATCAGTTATCTCCCCCAATTCGTTCCTGCTTGTTTGGTTTTGCTCTTCAGGAACAAGCAACGGAAAGCTGTAGCCACAAAAGTATTGGGACACCTTCTTTCTTTCCTACTTTCTTGCTAAATCAAGGGTTTTCAACAAGAAAAGCCAAGTCAGGCGAAGGGCCTTGCTTAGGTGGGGTACAGGCCTGGGTATCGACCCCACGACCCTGTCATCAATAGCCTGGAGCTCTAACCACTACGCCACCACTGCCTAGCAGAGGCTGGAGGTTTCGATCCATCGACCTCTGGATTATGGGCCCAGTATGGGCACCACTTTGCTTTACCATCACCATCACCTTCATCTGATGGGCCTCGAACCCACAATCGCTGGCTTAGGAGGCCAGTGCCTTAGCCATTATAATATCCATGAAGGTACTGAAGCTCGTCTTCTAGCTCCCTGCTCAAAAAAATCATTTTAATAATATAGTCCTCATATGAGAGGTTGTATCAGAGAGAAGTGATGAGTAACGCGCTCAAGTTGGCCCTATGTATGTTTGCCTTATGGACAAAAGTATTGGGACACCTTCTCGTTCACCGCTTCTTTTCAAATCAAGGGTATACAACAAGAAAAGCAAGGTCAAAGATGGGCAGTGGCATTTCAACAATTGGGAGTTTGGCAGGCTCTCACCACAAGAGGGCAGTCAGCAGGCAGCCAGGCTGAAGGGCCTTGCTCAAGTGCCAAATAGTGGCAGTTTGATGAGCCTGGGTATTGAACCCACAACCCTGTCATCAATGGCCTGGTGCTCTAAACACTGAACCACCACAAGTTCGCAGCCCAGCAGAGACTGGTGGTCTTGATCCATCGACCCCTGGATTATGGGCCCAGTATGAGCACCACTCTGCTACACCATCTCTTCTGATGGGCCTCGAACCCACAATCCCTGGCTTAGGACAACCATGGAGGTCCTGCGGTACTAGGTCGGTGGTTGGAGCGGACGAAGAAAGCTCATATATATATATATATATATATATAGTCCTCATATTAGAAATCACCTACACGGCAAAGTTGGCCTTATATATGCTTGCCATGTGGACAAAAGTATTGGGACACCTTCTCGTTCACCGCTTCTTCACAAATCAAGGGTATTCAACAAGAAAAGCCAGGTCGACAATGGCAAGAATGGCCCACGGCAGCTGGGAGTTTGGCGCGCTCTCACCACAGGAGGGCAGTGTTGATGCGTGAGCGAACTACAGCAGGGCTCCTTTATCACTCTTTCAAGGATATTTCCTGAGTGTTCCTCGCCTTTACTGTACATTAACCTTAACGCTGCCTGTTTCTCGCCCCATTTCAACTGGAATGTATTCTAAATCACCTCTGCGTGATTCAGCCGCGAGCTGCATGTTTATCATCCTGAGGGCCGGGAGGTTGGGTGGGTGTCGGGCGAGCGGGGAGGGGGGCAATAAATCATTTTCAGAGCTGCGGCCTCCTTTAAACAAAGATGGCAGATATTTGTTTATTTGTTTGTTTTATTGTATTTGTTGCGAGAGTGGCAGAGTCTTATTTAGCCATAGAGTTCAGCATGAATAATGTCTTGGGTCGTTTTAATAAATGCGGTTTTCTAACTGCAACGAAAATGAGAGAGAGAGAGAGAGCGAGAGACATAAAGAGAGAGCTGATGGAGAGAGCAGTTGGCCTGCAGTAGGAGGGAATAATAATAATAAGTAAATCTGAGTGTTCATTAATGATAGATTAGCTTGGCTGGAAGAGACTGATCATTTGCTCGGCCGGGTGCTCGCCAAGGACGATCTGGCTCTCTTAGATTTGGATCGATGTTGTGAACGCTGTTGAATCCAAGACTGCCTGCAGAACTTTTACGCTTCTCCAAACTTCCTGAATTATTAAAGCGGCACTTTACGACAAACCGAGAGTGAAATCCGGGCGTACAGCACTGCTGGGTTGGAGAGTGCAGCCGGTTAGCTTTTAGCCTTGCCCTCGCTCCCTTCCCTTACTGGTTAAAAGCTGGGGTAGTCCAGTTTGTCTTTGAGGGAGCGAAGCTCGGTTAGCTTTCAGCCTAGTCGCTAACCGAGCAGCCGAGCCTTCGATCCGGGCCGTGCAAATGGACCAAGAGACGCAGATAGCATCGGGTAGCAACAGTGCCGAGGCCACGGTGGTGGTGGATAGCTGTCTTGGCCTGCTAGCTCAAGCGCTAGCGATTTTGGGGGCTTGCCAGCCTTGATCGGCCTCAAAATGAGAGCCGGCAGCATCAACCAGCGTTAAGACCTCCTATAGCTACAACAGGTAGTGGAGCAGGTGTCTGGCTAGCTAGCTAGCGTAAGCTAATCTACACTGAACTTCCTTCCTGCCCAACATGACATGACTGTAACGGTCAAATGCTAACTAACGTTAGCACTTCATCGTTTTGTGATCATCTGCAGGCAGCACAGATTGCTGCTGGCTACCCCACCGGCGCCCCCGCTTGGTTTTCACTGCACATGTGCAAGCCTGCCTGGCACAAATCGGATGGAGGTGCGAATCAGGTAGTGACACTCGCCCTCTGCGGACAAGCAGAAGATACGAGTTAACTATACGTCCAAATACTTGTGGACACTCCTTTTTAATGAATGCATTCAGCTACTTTAGGTTGCATCAGTTGTTTAGGTTGACACAGATGTGCAAATGCACACGCACAGCTTGTCTAGTCCCTGTAGAGAGAAGTACTGCCAATAGAATAGGACTCTCTGGAGCAGATCAACATCATGACCCTATCGGCACCATGCTGCCTAATCATGCCAGGCGTGGGCTAGTAGAGGGGTACGAAGCCCCCTTTGAAGCAGCATTGAGCTGAGGAGCAGTGGAAGAACTGTGTGTCTGGAATGATGGTGGAGGTGCTCCATCCAGTACTTTTGGGATCATCCAACATCCTGACTTCACTACCGCTCCTGTCGCTGACTGCAATCAAATCTTCACAGCAATGCTCCTCTTCCAAAATCTAGTAGAAAGCCTTCTTCCCTGGACAGTAGAGACAGTCACTCCAACAGGAAAAAGCAGGATCAGCTCTTTTTAATCCATCCCCTAGATTTCAGAAGAAACGATTAATGAGCAGGTGTCCAAATACTTTTGTCCATATAATGTAATCTATTTATGAGGCAACTACGTACACAAAAGTTAAGCGAAGCGCAGTCTGCTGATGGATTTCCAGCTGAACTCAGTGCTGGTGGGAGTCAGGCTAGCACGAGGCACGTCCTCACCCGGGCCCGAGTGATAATCAGACTGCACACTCGCTGATTTTCAGACAAATTAAATGTCAGGAGGAACGGGAGCGCTGGAGCGCCGTGAAGAGCGCGGGCTATCATAAATTATTAACGGCTACGCTCCTCCCCGCAACCGCCTCTGAACGAACCGCCACCACGACGTTCGCTGAGTGAAGGGTGAAGTTTCCTCAGCTTCACAGCAGAGCTCAGATTAGCATCGCCGTCTCCACTCCCAGCCCCGAAAGCTATCCTAGAGCTAGAGCATTAGCATTAGCGTTAGCTTACTAACTGCTTGATGAACTGTTTCATGATCATGTCTGGAACTGGAACATCCTTACTGGTTTTACTGGTTACGTAAGCGAGACTGTTAGCATACCTTGACCTTTAGCTTACATTAGCTGGCTAATACACATATAAGCAATAGCCTTCGGTTTAGCCCTTATGAAGGAATTATAAAACATTATGAAACATTATAAATATATGAAACATTAGACATATATTTATATCATATTTTCATAAATAATAATATATAAAATAGTCAATATGTATAATAAATAAGTCCCTGTACAGGTGGGTTTACACCATATACTGGAGTAAACAGCCTAAAGGCCTGAATCTTACTAAAAATGAAGCTAATTAGAAAAAAAGACCTTTTATATGTATAATTTTTATATTTTTTAAATGTTGTCATTTGTAACTTTCACCTCCGTATGGCAGCCATAATTATCAAAGCTGTAGATCAGCACAGCCATTAGCGTCATTAGCAGGTCAGTAATGTGCGCTGCATTAGGCCATATCACAGCCAGTGCTATTCCCCTCCACCGGCGTGGTCGCTAAGGCCACTCGGACAGTCTGTCTCAT
The DNA here is from genome assembly GCF_030463535.1 of Salminus brasiliensis. Taxonomy (NCBI): domain Eukaryota; kingdom Metazoa; phylum Chordata; class Actinopteri; order Characiformes; family Bryconidae; genus Salminus; species Salminus brasiliensis. Next base: position 34,577,267 of record NC_132891.1, on the reverse strand, counting down.
TAGCTTAGCGCGGTTAGCTTGGAGCAGGGCAATTAGCCGAAGGTAAACTGTTTCTCCAGCCGGCCGGGGTAATACGACTGAGATAGCAGTGGCCAGCGCTAATGGGAAAGGATGGATGATCCTGCCTCTGGGATCTCAGCTCGGCCTGGTGCCACAGCATCGATCTCTCTCTCTCTCTCTGACACACACACACACACACACGTACACACACACACACACGTACACACAGTGACATAGATGCATTATATCGGGCCTCAGAGAGGGAGGGAGATGCGGCTTCGTCTGAGCTGGTCTTTTAGTATGCAGAGCTTCGGGTGACCTTTAATTTGAATATGTTGTCCTGTTTTCCGTGGTGGACCCCCGGGTTGTCATTCCAGCACCTCAGGAGTTCCCATAGTTACCACTCCTGAATATTAAAAAAGCTGCTGTTCCACTTTTCTTATTATTGGGACCTATAAACCAGTGCAAAGTCTCAGTTAGCAACGTTAGTTAGCAAGTTTAGTTAGCAGCCTAATGCCAGGCGTGGGCTAGAGGTGGGGTATGAAGCCCCCCAGCAGCATTGAGCTGTGGAGCAGTGAAGGAACTGTGTTCTCTGGACTGATGGTGGTGGAGCTCCATCCAGTACTTTTGGGTTGAGTTGGGGAGTTGAGGATGAAATGGTGTGGTTATTACCCAATGCAATCAAATCCTCACAGCAATCTAGCAGAAAGCCTTGCTCCCTGGACTCCATTGAAGAAAGTTTGGCCATTAGACCAGTTAATCCATCAGACTCACATGAAAACACAGGAGCTAAACTGGTCAACCAGGGATGATGTATTTGAAGTTAGCTGCTAAATGTAGCTACAAGGCTAACATTTAGCAACGAAACCCTTTTAAATCAATTGCTAATATATGTGTATTAGCATTAGCATAGTGTTTAAGGTGTTGTTGGATGTATGGATAGTAAGTGTGTGACTTTGGTTGGGGGGGATGCTCAGATGCTGTTTTACAAGCCTATTTACCACCCTGTTATCTTACCTCCGAATGAAATACACAGATTGTCTCTTTAACGAGGCCTTGTAAGATCAAAGAAGACACTGTGATGATGGCCCAGGTCGGCATAACCTAGCCTAGCCTAGCTTAGCATTGTTATTAGCACCCATAGTTGCTTCCATAGTCTCCAAAAGTAGCCGTTGTAAGGCTTTCTCTGGTGGGCGGGGTTGACGAACAGGTAGGGGTATTGATACTGTATTATATAATGGATCGTTTCGGTGCTAAAATCTGATTGGCTGATCTGATTGGCCTCTCACTTATTGCTTTAACGTACCAATTTTGGGAGTTGGCACGTTTGCTAGCTCTGTTCTGGTTCTGCTGGAGGTTCTTCTGAGGGAAGATCGGTCGGTTTGAGGTTGTACCGAACTCTTGTTACTCAACTAAGCCAAGATCAACACAGTTCTCCAGTCTTGGACACATGGTTTGACCGTTTTAGTGTTTTTGGAGGAATCAGACCAGATCAGAACTTATCAGGAGCTTTGAGAGGAGATTTGATCCATAATGGGTCACGTTCTCCACAATACTGTAGTCTACCAAACACACGTGCATGTACCCTGACTGTCTTTTAAAAGAGCACCCGTCACGACTTGCACACACACACACACACACACACACACACACACACACACACACACACAGCAAAGATATCTGGGGTCTAAATGGGTCCCCTGATGGTATCTGTAACCACGTCTCTGAAACATCAGACCCCTCAGCAGCAGTGTCACCGTTATCAGCGTAGCAGGCCTGTAACAGGCTGACCTCATGGGTTTAAAATGGAGCGCCGGTGTCATTTCCCGAGGAGCGCAGGGGCCTGGGCTGGGGCCCTGCCGCCCTATCAGTCCTTCAGCAGCCCACCGAGGGAAATGGCTCTTTTATTAGACCTATATATCACGCAGCGGTCGCTTAGCCTGCCCACGACACCTGCGATTTTTCTCCCTGCTTTAAGGGAAAGGGCCTGGAGGGGTGGGTGGGGGTGTGAAGGAAATTGATGGGAACGTTGCCATCCTCAACAACGCCAGCTTTTGTTTGTGCAAGCCGTCGAGCCGGATGGTCATCTGTGTCGGCGCACAGAGGCGAGCGCAGGCGTGACAGCCACATTTGAATGTGTGCTTAATTAAATCAATAACCGACTCGGCCTGGCATTGTAAACGCCACCTCGGTGTAAACACCCAGCCCTCTGTAATTGAGCGAGCGAGACATGGAGGTCGGATAGACAAAGTGTGCATGAATATCACGGCTCAGCCTGGCTTTCTCAATATCACTCAGAGCAGTCAGGAGAGGAGGAATGAGCGCAGGCGTGAGCGGCTGTTGAAGGAACCAGGCATAAAACCTTCATTCTGTACTACAGCTCTGCCATCTGTGTCGGCATTCATACCGGATCAAAATCCCTCTATAATTACTACTGCCAGACTGCAACATATACACACACTGCAGATTCATACTGGATCAAAATCCCTCCATAATTACTACTGCCAGACTGCAACATATACACACACTGCAGATTCATACTGGATTAAAGTAGCTCCACAATTTTAAGAGCCTATGACTGACACAGGCCCAATATAATGTATTAATGGTAGAATGCTCAGTAATATTTTTTGCATATGGCTGATAATAAAAAAACGTATCATATTAATAACCTCAGAAGACGCTGGAGGTGAAAGGCTTCTGGCCTGATTAGTCCTATCCGTACTTCAGTCCTACCTGTAATAAATAACAGGGCATTAAGATGCCTGTACACCAAAGGCCTGCTGCTAACAAGTGAGAAATTGACAATACGGTGGCAAATGAAATGTGCTATCAGTGAACCCCTGACCCGCTGAGCTTTTACATGCCTCACTCCCGCATTGGGCTTGGCCTGTTTTGATAATTAACAGTGAATCAAGCATGATAACGAGCCAGTGATTACTTCTCTGGTGTGGAGAAATCCACGTAATAGCGTCTACTTCTCTGTGCCTTGGAAGAACTCCAGCCTGGCTGAGAAAGGCATTTATATTAGAATCAGAAGGCCTCGGCTTTAATTTCACGCTGCATGCGTCTCTACATGGAGGGGCGAGAGGATATGAGGTTTAATTTTCTGCCGAGAGTTCAAACCCGGCGAAAATAAAAGCGCTAGGTTACAAAGGAGAGAGGAGAGAAGAACGAGCGAGCGAGCAAGTGAGAGAGTGAGCGAGAGAGGATATGGAAAAGAACAGACACTCAGACCATTTAGCAAGTTCTCGGTTTCCTCATGGAACATCTCAAACAGGTCTCCCTTTCCCCTCTTACATCTATAATCACAGCTTCACACGTGCAAAGTTCAAAGCATAAAATTGCATGTATCGGAGGAGACGTGTGGTAAGTCCTTACCCTCCCAGTGTCGGGAGCAACGGGTGGGTTAATACAGTAACAATTTTTTTAATTAAAAAAGGATCAATTTGACAAACAAAAACTTGCATTCCTGCGATTTGTAAACTGTAAAGTGTCCGGGATGTTTTTTTTTTACAGCTTACCCCTTTGTTAGAACAGTCTGTTGATAGTCTGGTTCTGGGGTTCGACCTCAATACTGTACAAGCATGAAGCCCTCCGTCCAGTGTATTCCAGTGTATTCAGTGTAGTCAATTATAATAGTAATGAGGTGTGGGCCTACATACCGGCTTTAAAGGGTTAAACAGCTTCTAAATCTTCTAAATAGCAGCTTCTAAATCTCGCAGAATTTGTATTTACAGCAGTGGAGTTAAAGTGAATTCCACTCCTCGACTGTAGGGGGAGCCCAGGAGCAAAACATACAGATTTTCACATAATGCTGCTTTAAGTCCTGTCTTCTCGCTGCACCAACTGGTCTACAAGTACCTGCATCTACTTGAAAACATTGTTCAAACTGCTTCCCACCACAGCTGATTGAACACAGCCTAAAAATGGCTAAAGGACTGTGTAGATAATTGACTAGATTAGCTCTTGACCAGCAGAGGGTGTGTTTTTATGACTGGGTCACTAGCTTTTCAACCACCTTGACCAGCAAAGTCCATCTAACCAGTCTTTGGCTGGGGTTTTCAGCTGGGAGATGCTTAGATTTGACTGCTTAATCAGTGCAGCAATGGAAGAAATATGGCACGTATGTAAATCTACCTACAGCAGGCCGTCCTCAGTGGCCATGCGACACCCAGACACCTACGTCTACTCTACGTACATGAAGAAGTTCAGTGTTTGGCAAAACCATGGCTTTAAGGCTTGGGAGCGTTTCACAGTCTGAATCATTAGAAGAAATCATCCCACATGATGGATAGAGCAAAGGAGTCCAACCATACGGTGCTGTGATTCTGCAATTAGACCCTTTACCCCATATATGCTTGGCAAGCTGTTCAGCCTGGTGCACTGTGACGCTCCCCATTAGCGAGAGGGAGACAGCGAGGGCAGGAGCACGGCCTTTTATCATTCACCCCCTACACCCCGGGGCGGCCGAGCTGAGGCCCATACCAAACACCTCTCCTCTGAGCCCAGAAATAGCACCGCAAATACAAAGCCGTATGATTTTCAGAGAAGCCTGTGAGAACATCGGGCTGTGTGAGAAACTGAGAAGTTGTGAGATCGTCTGTCACACCTGTAGCTCACAACTCTAGCCTTACACTACCGAAACCACTGTGCTCCACCGCGGTCCAGCTGACTGCAAATTTATATGGATAAATTCACTGGTCAGATTGTGAATCTGAAGGAAAGCTGTTAAAATGAAGACCAAAGGGCATCCTCGCTGTTTAGAGGAAACTTTTGGAGGTTCTTCCATTTATTTCACTAGTTCTAGTTTAGGGCCTAGGCCAGTGTATTCAGTGTCGCCAATTATAACAGTAAGGTGTGGGCCTACGTACAGGCTTTAAAGGGTTAAACAGCTCTCTTACCCTAAAATAGCAGCTTCTAAATCTCGCAGAATTTGTATTTACAGCAGTGGAGTTAAAGTGAATTCCACTCCTCGACTGTAGGGGGAGCCCAGGAGCAAAACATACAGATTCACGCATAATGCTGCTTTAAGTCCTGTTTTCTCGCTGCACCAACTGGTCTACAAGTACCTGCATCTACTTGAAAACATTGTTCAAACTGCTTCCCACTACAGCTGATTGAACACAGAACTGTGGAGAAGCATCAAGCAGAAAGTTAGAACCCATTCCTATGAATGAAGGCCTTTTCAAAGAGCTGGACTCCTCAAGTTCCTCACGTTTGCACTTTAGAAAATGAGTAGTTCCTTGAAGAACTTCTAAGTTACTCCAAGAACTTCAGGGCTTCTCCTCCAGGATGCAACTACACTGTCGAAAGGAGAAGAAGATCCTTGAGGAACTTAGTTTCCTCCATAGTTTCAAATAGGTTCCTCTAGGGTGGTGCCGGAACGCTGCTGCTACTGCACTATGGAGCTTCGGTGGTGGAGCTGCAGGAGGAGAACCTCTCTCCAGAACTGCTGCTGTGTAACGCTGCGTAACCCATAGAGTCATATTAGTGTAAAATTCAAGCTTCTGGAGCTCTCAGCTTGTCCAGAAGGGGGCGCTCAAAGCATGATTTGTGTTTACTGCAGTGGAGTAAATGGGAATTACCCTCCCCACCTGTAGGGGGTGAGAGTGTCCTGCTGGCAGGTCACTGTTTATGGAGTGACCCTCCGATCGATACTTATTAGCAGTGTATTGTCAGCCTGTGTGTTTTACTGTGATGCTCCGAGAAGTGTGTCTGTGTGTGTGTGTGTATGTGTGTGTGTGCGGTGGTTGTACAGGTGTGTGAGTGTGTGTGAAGCTTATCTGGACCCTGCAGCTGCGGCCCGTCAGTGGCGGCTCATCAGTCCACCCGGTCCGAGAGCGGTTAACATTAGATTCAGCATCTCTCTCCCCAGCTGAGTGAGTGTGTGTATGTGTGTATGTGTGTGTGTGTGTGTAAGTGTGTGTGAGTGTGGCAGCAGCCTGCAGAGCTGTTCTTCACTGCCCTACTGACTGCTACACACACTCACACACACACACTCGCTACAGAGACTGAGCACTACAACAAGGGGGCCGAGAAAATAACACTGCAGGACAACTACACACACACACACACACACAGGCTGGATGGTTGCAAACGCACACACAATGTAGGACAACAACACACACACACATACACACACTCCATAGTATGTCTCACACACACACACACACTGCAGGATGACTTAAACACACACACATAAACACACACACACACGCGGCAGGATGACATACACTCATATACACACACAAACACACACACACACACACATCACAGGATGACTGCTGATGATGATACTCATACAGCCACACACACATACTGAAATACAATACACACACTATAGAATGACTGCAATACACACACACACACACACACACACACACACACACGTCAGAATGACCTAAAAACACACATTGATGTACACATACACACACACATCATAGGGTGACTGCAGACACATATAATATACACACACACAGCAAGATGACATACACTCATACACACACACATGTCACAGGATGACTGCTAATGATGATACTCATACAGGCACACACATGTGCACATGTAAACACACACACACACACACACACACACACACTCACTCACACACACACACACATCTGGACGACACTCTGACACTGTCAGTGTAAAGAGCAGAACCGTCTCTTTGAAGGAGCACAGAGTCCTGAAATAATGACGGTGGAGAAGCTGAGCGCAGTGGAGAGAGAGAGAGGGGAGGGAGTCTCACTCGTCCACCAGCTCTGGGTCTGTCCCTCAGAGAGAGGGTCGGCTGTTAACCCCACCTGGGCACCATAGAGACACAGATCTGAACCTCCAGAGCTGCTCTTCTTCACTATATGAACACATTCAGAACCACGGACAGCGTCAGTGTTTCACAAGGCGTGATCTTCAGTTGCTGGGTTGCTGTCTGGGTTGCTGTGTTCTGTTTGCACCTCTAATACACTAAATTGACAAAAGTATTGGGACACCTGCTCATTCATTCACTGTTTCTTCTGAAATCAAGGGTATTAAAAGAGCTGATCCTGTCTCTACTGTCCAGGGAAGGCTTTCTGCTAGATTTTGAAGGAGCATTGCTGTGATGACCTCATCCAACCTCACCCAACCTCACCCCCAAACTTCCCAACTTTTATCCTGAGAGTACTGGATGGAGCACCACCATCATTCCAGAGAACAGAACTGAACCACTGCTCCACGGTTCAATGCCGGGGGCTTTAAACCCATCTAGCCCACGCCTGGCAGTCTCTATACAGACTAGACAGGCTGTCAGTGAGTCACAAGAGTAGTAGTAAATGTGGCCGTGGCAGTAGTAACAGGAGTAGGAGTAGTAGTAGCAGCAGTTGCAGAACTGGTAGAGTAGCAGTAGTAAAGCAGTGGTCTCCACCCCTGGCCCTGAAGGACCACTGCCCTGAAGATTTCACATGCCCACTTTAACTCTGTGAGTGCTTGTTAATGAGTTAACTGATTGGACCAGGAGTATCTGCAGCTACAGCAGCTCCCAGTTTCAGTCTCCGCACTCTCCGCACTCTCCACACTCCACTGTACAGCTCTGAAGCAGAAGCTAACGAGTCCCTGCAGCCTGCAGATCAATGCCTTATAAATTGTTGATCAATGACGGTGGGCTGCCGCTGTCCATCAATTAGTGCTGAAACCTCTTGGGCTGCTGTTGCAAAGAGACATTGCTCAGCCAATCGAGGGTGCAGGAGGGGGATGCAGGGGGGGAGGGGGGCAATCTTTCACTCATTTACATGTACACCATTCAGGAGAAGCAGGAGAAGGTAGTTTGGGCAGTCCTGTCTTAGCCGGACTTGGACCTAAAACCCAAGATCTATTGAGAACTATTTAATCTGAAGGTACTTTTCTAGCCCAACTTTTGGTTTTTGGATTACAGGTTTAGCAGCACAGGAAACTCACAGGCCAATCACATGCGTTGTAAATATCATGTGACGCTACTCAGCCAATCAGATCTGTGCATTATTATGATGAGCCCTGCGACTCGAGTGAGTAACACCAGAGCTGTGTTCCAAAGCATAGGCTGTCGTAGAAGGCTCCTCCAAAGTGAAGCACCCTTCATATACAGCCCAGAAATGCAGCCTACTTTCATAGCGATTTGAGGCGGGGTGGGGGGCGGGGGGGGTCTCACTCGTCCACCAGCTCTGGATCTGTCTCTCGTATAGAGGGTCGGCTCTTAACCCCGCTGATCTTCAGTTGCTGGGTTGCTGTCTGACAGCCTGCATTTCTTTATGTTCTGTTTGTGCCTGTAATGGAAGACATGGACAAAAGTATTGGGACACCTGCTCATTCATTGTTTCTTCTGAAATCAATCGCATACAGCTGGAAATGCAGCCTACATTCAGAGAGATTTGAGGGGGGTGGGGAGGCATAATGATGCTCCAAACCTCGGCTTGAGAAGATTTTCTCCAATTTGAAGGTACTTTTCCAGCCCAACGTTTCTCGCCTTTACAGGTTTACAGGTTTAGCAGCCCAGGAAACTCACAGGCCAATCACATGCGTTGTAAATATCACATGTGTCGCTACTCAGCCAATCAGATCTGTGCATTATTATGATGAGCCCTGCGACTCTTCCAAAGTGAAGGATCCTGCGATGCTCCAAACCTCGGCTTGAGAAGATTTTCTACAGCTGGACCCTTGCGCTGGACCCCCCTGCACTAAGGCATTGCTCGAAGGACCATTAGAGGCATCTGTTTTTTTTTTTTTAAGAGTGTACTAGCGGTCATGCCCAGCTAGCGGTCAGGAACTGGAGCTAAGTAACCTAAGAGGTTCTGAAGCATCTGTAACCAGCTCGCTCTACCTCTACCTCTACCTCTCTCTCTCTCTCTCTCTCTCGCTCTCTCTCACCCAGTCAGCTGGGTGTAATTGAGAGAGCGAAGGCTGCCGGGGCTTATTCTGCCCTAAAGGAAAACTAATAGCCCTGGAGAGTGAAAGAGAGGGAGAGAGAGTGGGGTAGAGTGCCGGAGGCCTCACTTAGAGGAGATGGAGGGGGAGAGATAGAGGGAGTGGAAGAGATAATAAGAGGGAGATGGATGCTAGCTGTAAGGAGAATAGCAGAATAGCAGAGGGCGAGAGACAGAGACAGAAAGAGAGAGAGAGAGAGAGAGAGAGAGAGAGAGAGAGACTAAATACACAGGCTAGTCATTGAAGAAGCAGAGAAGAAAGAGTGATGAAAAGGTCAGATGAGGTCAGGTGCCTGGCTGTTTTCTCGTCGGTGACGAGCGCTAGCTTTAGCGGGAGGCCCGAAAGCGGCCGTACGAAGCGTCTCTAAAGGCTGAGTTAAAAAGCCCTCAGCTGTGAGGAAGTCGATGTGTTTTGTTCCAAAGTTTTCAGGAGAAGCAAAACAAATTCGGCGAGAGGCGCCTGAAAAAGGCCCCTCAGCGTGCAGCCGGCAATTTATCACAGTTAGCGGCGAATCAGGCAGCGACGGGAATCAGGGTAATTGCTGTGGAGCTCTGACAAGACTGTTCAGAGCCTGCAGAGTGGACTGTCGCAGACCTAAAAAACTTCAGCCCAGTCAGAGATGATTAATGTAGATCTTCTTTTTTTCTTTTTATCTTTTTTTTTGTATGTTTGGACAATACGGAAATGCATCCAGTCCGACTGCCACTCAGGAATCGCAGAAAATGATAGATAATGTCATGTTATTTTGAGTTTCCAACTGTTCGAAAATGACTGGCATTTACTTCATGTAAGATTGTCCTTCCTTTCTGTATTAAAAAAAGGTTGGAGTAAAATGTGAGCACTTTTAAAGGGCCCCTGTTCTACATTTACTTCGCCTTGAGGTCATTTTCTGATACTGTTGGCTTGAGGTTGGTTTTGTGCAGGAGAAGTAGTCATGGCTCATTTTTACATGATTGATTGTTTTTCAAACCACGCTGTTTCTGTTAATGTGAATTTAAAGGGTCCTTGTGCGACATTTACTTCGCCTTGAGGTCAGTTTCTGATATTGCGGTGCTTCTGTATAGCAAAAGTAGTAATTGTCCTTGTAATCCTTGTTAAATGATTGTTTTCAACCTCGGTTTATCTCGTAGAATTAAACATTTACAAGTGTTTCTGTTCCTGTACCTTTTGAGGCTGAAGTATGTAAATGAGCTCTGCTCTGATTGGCTGCCCAGTATTTTACCTCACTCAGAGGCTTTTGGAGCTGGACAGAGCTAAACTAGTAAACCCAGGCTGAATGTGTAGGGAGGGAGAGAGCGAGTCAGAGAGAGAGCAAGAGGAAAGAGAGAGAGAGTGGGAGGGATGGATGGAGAGAGTGAGAGAGTGAGAGATAAAGGGAGATATGAAAGGAGTGAGAGACTGAGAGAGAGACACACACAGATCTGTTAGATAAAAGGATCATTTTAAGGCATTACTATAGCTCTCTCGCTCTGGTTCTCTCTCTCTCTCTCTCTCTCTCTCTATCTCTCTCTCTCAGTCTCTCTCTCAGGCTGATGTGTGGATATCAGGGCGGGTTCAGAGATGGCTTCCTACGTCTCATCTGCAATGCAGGTTCTAAAAATAAAGCCACTCAGAGAAAGTGCTTTAAATAACCTTGCAGTAACCCCACACAAACCAGTCCACAGAGCCCAGTCTGCTGCTCGCTCGTTAGCGCAGTGGCTCGTCTGGCCTTCAGGGGGCAGTAAGAGTGCATCTCTGGGGTGGGTAGAATCAGGTGAAGAAAAAGAGCTTCGTCTGATGCAGTACTGATCTGTAGGGATGGGCGGCGTCACTGATTTTCTTATTGACCCGAAGATTGACTACTATCCCAGTACTGTCCCAGTATCCGAAGACTACAATCCCAATACTACCCCAGTATCCGAAGACTACAATCCCAGTATCTGAAGAGTACTATCCCAGTATCTGAACACTACAATCCCAGTATCCGATGACTACTATCCCAGTATCCAATGACTACTATCCCAGTATCTGAACACTACTATCCCAGTATCCAATGACTACTATCCCAGTATCCGATGACTACTATCCCAGTATCTGAAGTCTACTATCCCAGTATCTGAACACTACTATTCCAGTATCCGATGACTACTATCCCAGTATCCGATGACTACTATCCCAGTATCTGAAGTCTACTATCCCAGTATCTGAACACTACAATCCCAGTATCTGAAGTCTACTATCCCAGTATCGGAAGTCTACTATCCCAGTATCTGAACACTACAATCCCAGTATCTGAAGTCTACTATCCCAGTATCGGAAGTCTACTATCCCAGTATCTGAACACTACAATCCCAGTATCTGAAGTCTACTATCCCAGTATCTGAACACTACAATCCCAGTATCCGATGACTACTATCCCAGTATCTGAACACTACTATCCCAGTATCCGATGACTACTATCCCAGTATCTGAACACTACTATCCCAGTATCCGAAGACTACTATCCCAGTATCCGATGACTACTATCCCAGTATCTGAAGTCTACTATCCCAGTATCCGATGACTACTAACCCAGTATCTGAAGTCTACTATCCCAGTATCTGAACACTACAATCCCAGTATCCGATGACTACTATCCCAGTATCTGAAGTCTACTATCCCAGTATCTGAAGTCTACTATCCCAGTATCTGAAGAGTACAATCCCAGTATCCGATGACTACTATCCCAGTATCTGAACACTACTATCCCAGTATCCGATGACTACTATCCCAGTATCCGATGACTACTATCCCAGTATCTGAACACTACTATCCCAGTATCTGAACACTACTATCCCAGTATCTGAACACTACAATCCCAGTATCCGATGACTACTATCCCAGTATCCGATGACTACTATCCCAGTATCTGAACACTACTATTCCAGTATCTGAACACTACTATCCCAGTATCCGATGACTACTATCCCAGTATCCGATGACTACTATCCCAGTATCTGAACACTACTATCCCAGTATCCGATGACTACTATCCCAGTATCCGATGACTACTATCCCAGTATCTGAACACTACTATCCCAGTATCCGATGACTACTATCCCAGTATCTGAAGAGTACAATCCCAGTATCTGAAGTCTACTATCCCAGTATCTGAAGAGTACAATCCCAGTATCTGATGACTACTATCCCAGTATCTGAAGTCTACTATCCCAGTATCTGAAGTCTACTATCCCAGTATCTGAAGAGTACAATCCCAGTATCTGAAGTCTACTATCCCAGTATCTGAAGAGTACAATCCCAGTATCTGAAGTCTACTATCCCAGTATCTGAAGAGTACAATCCCAGTATCTGATGACTACTATCCCAGTATCTGAAGTCTACTATCCCAGTATCCGATGACTACTATCCCAGTATCTGAAGAGTACAATCCCAGTATCTGAAGACTACTATCCCAGTATCCGATGACTACTATCCCAGTATCTGAAGTCTACTATCCCAGTATGTGACAACTAGCAAGGCCATTTGTGCTCTCTCAGGCACAGGATTTGAACCAGCGATCCTCAGATCATAGTGTCAGCACCTCAGTCCACTAGTCTCACTAGGCATTTGACGCTGACCAATCATTGTTCGTAGGTTGTTGAGGAGGAGGGTCAGGAATCTGTCAATCATGGCTACAGAAGCGCTGTGAGTGATGCTGGTGGTTTTGGGCTCAGAAAGAAAACGACTGTGGACTGCGGTTCCGGGGTGTCCCTAGGAGGACCTGAGGTCACTCGAGGATGTCCATAACGTTACGTAAACGTAGCTCCAGCTACCAGGTTCTCTGGTATGCATGAGGAACCATCCCTCGGGTTTGTTGTTCCACCTGGGATCTGCACAGACCTCCACAGTTCACACAGACACGTAATCCACAGTTTGACAAATGCTGAGCTTCTCATTAGGCTGAGCTGGAGTTTCAACACCACAACAAAGCTGCATGGGTCTCCTGGAGCCTCCGGGCCTGACGGGTTAAACCTGATCCCAGAGGCGGTTTCTGAGGAGAATCACTTCTGACAGTGTAATTGCATTCAGGCCTGGGTTTAATCTGAGCCTGCAAACACCCGGCTTCCCCCCGAACGCGCCTCTGAAAAGAAGCCGCTGCCTCCCCAACGCGAGCCATTACGGCTTTTACAACAACATCTCCGCTCAGGAAGAAGAGGCCCTGATCTTGTGGCCCCTGAAGAAGAAAAGACGTGGCAAATAGGTATTTGCTGCTGGAAGCAATTCAGTGACCATGGCAACCTCTTTCTTTCTGTTCAGCTGACCTCATCTAAAAGCCTGAATGCTCTGAAGATGCTCTGCTACAGAGCTTTCATCCTCCATCCACTGGCCACTTTATCAGAAACCCGTCTCTCAGAGAAAAACATGGACTTATAAAGGAGAGGTTTCCAATAAAGTGGCCAGGGAGTGGAGGTGCAAGTGAGGTGTTTCCAATAAAGTGGCCAGCAAGTAGAAGCGCAAGCTGGGTGTTTCTAATAAAGTGGCCAGTGAGTGGAGGTGTAAGAGGGGTGTTTCCAATAAAGTGGCCAGGGAGTGGAGGTGCAAGTGGGGTGTTTCCAATAAAGTGGCCAGTGAGTGGAGGTGCAAGTGGAGTGTTTCCAATAAAGTGGCCAGTGAGTGGAGGTGCAAGAGGGGTGTTTCTAATAAAGTGGCCAATGAGTGCAGTGCAGGTGGGGTGTTTCCAATAAACTGGCCAGTGAGTGGAGGTGCAAGTGGAGTGTTTCCAATAAAGTGGCCAGTGAGTGGAGGTGCAAGTGAGGTGTTTCCAATAAAGTGGCCAGCAAGTGGAAGCGCAAACAGAGTGTTTCTAATTAAGTGGCCAGTGAGTGGAGGTGCAAGTGAGGTGTTTCTAATGAAGTGGCCAGTGAGTGGAGGTGCGAGTGAGGTGTTTCCAATAAATTGGCCAGCAAGTGAAAGCACAAGTGGTGTGTTTCTAATAAAGTGGCCAGTGAGTGAAAGCACAAGCAGGGTGTTTCTAATAAATTGGCCAGTAGGTGAAAGCACAAGCGGTGTGTTTCTAATAAAGTGGCCATTCATTTGAAGAACAAGTGGGGTGTTTCTAATAAAGTGGCCAGTGAGTGGATGCAGAAGTGGGGTGTTTCTAATAATATGGTCAGCATGTTGAAATACAAGTGACGTGTTTCCAATAAATTGGCCAGTAAGTGGAAACACAAGGGGGGGTTTCCAATGAAGTGGCCAGTGAGTGAAAGCAGAAGCGGGGTGTTTCTAATAAAGTGGCCAATGAGTGTAAGTGCAAGTAGGGTGTTTCCAATACAAATTGCCATAAGTGGAAGCAGAAGTGGGGTGTTTCTAATAAAATGGCCAGTGTGTGGCAGTATTTTTCTATTACTCCTGTTGTTTCCTGGCCATCGAGAGACCACCATGAAGCACCACAGGGCTGATGGAAACATCCTCACGTCTTCACACACATCCTTATGACAGCGATGTCACACATCTATAAAGTTCTATAAAAGGTAATCACTTAGACCAGCATGAATTGTGGCCCACCCACCCCCCCCGGAAGCTTTACATCATTGAGATATAACCCCCCCCACACACACACACACTCACACACACACACACACACACTCACCGCAAATGGAAAACCACTGAGTGAGAAAATGATTTTATCTCCGTATCCTCAGCGGAGTCGGAGACAGATCATTCAGCGAATCCGTGTGGGATAAATTATTAGCCGTCTTTATCCGGGGAACACGCTGCCACTGCCCCGGCCTGACAAAGGAAGGCAGAGTGGAGTGATGGAGGGGAATTGATGGAGGAGAGGGAGTTGGGATAGGCTTATAGAAGAGCTGTAAATGATGAAGGGCTGGAGATTTATATATGGGCTTCCATTTGACAGGCTGGAATCGTCCTGTCTGATCATCAAATATAGAGAACCTCTGCTCACGAAGGGAGGGAGTGTGGAGGCTCTGCTTGAGAAACCTTATGACTACTTCAAATGTGTAACATTAGAACCAGGTGCAGCACATCGCGCTGTCAAACCTATAAGATCTTTGGGAGGAACGTTTGGAGGTTCTTTGAGGTGCTTTGCAGAACAGTCCCTGCAAATTAGCCTACTAATCCACCTGTTAGCTAGGACTCCCCCTATCACACGATGCTACCAGTGCTGGGAGGGTGAAGGCTAGCATGGGCGTCCTCTGAGTCACATGAAGCCCACCATGTCGGACACAGATGGAATTTGAAACACACACACACACACACACACACACACAGTGGACAGTGAACACACATGCCCGGAGTGGTGGGCAGCCATTGCTGCGGTTCCTGGGGAGCAGAGAGGGTAAAGGGCCTTTATCCAGGGATAAAGGCCCCACTGTTGGGCCTTGCTCAATTGTGGGTATCGAACCCACAACCTTGTCCCTTTCTGGTTCCAGTTCTGGTACATCAGCTAACAGACGGCCACACTGGTTGGCACGGTGATGGAGTGATGGAGGTGTGAGAGGGCCATCCTACCCACCAGTTCTGTTCTCTCCCAGCCACGGATGGCTGTGGCAACACCAAGGAGCTCCCGTCATCAGCGATTTCTCGGAAATGAGTCCTGAAAGTGTTCTTTTTACGTCTATAAGGGTCTCAAACAATTTGTGATTCAAAGCAGCATCACAGAGATCGGGGTCCGAGCCTCTTTTGAGCAAGCTAGTAGCGACAGTGGCAAGAAAACACTCCCTCGGGTCGAGAGGAAGAAACCTTCAGAGGGACCAAGACTCCTCAGGTCGACAGCGGATCATCATTCCCACCTCCACACTCCCAGCCCCGCCTTCCGAATCTGCTCCCCTCTGTATTACTCTCCTTACATCTGTGTACAAATGCCTCCTCTGATCTCACACACTACCGCCATTGTCATCGCCGCGCAGCTGTGGAGTGCGTATTCACCGCCCAGCGCCGCTCATTTAACGTATCAGCGTCGGGCCCGTCCTTAACAACACCTGCGCAGCGGGACGGCTCAGGCGCCGGTGGGATAATAGGAGCCCGAACAGGCCTCCTGTCTTTAAGCGCACTCGGAGCTCGCGCCCATTTGCATATTAATGACATTTTCATGCTACGTTTCACTTTATGCAATGTCACAAAACGGAGGGGGGAAAAAAGCCATCAGCATAATAACAAGTTGTAAAGGTAGCGCCTTAGCAAATCATAATCGCGCGGCAGTGAATTATATAGCCTGCGCCAGCTCCCGGCGAGGGGCGAAGACGTGGACCAAATGAACAAGGGGCGCGGGAGGGAGATAAGTGGCGACGATAGTTATGAAGACGAGGGAGCGGCAATAAAGAATAAAAGCAAGCAGCCGTTTCTGGAGGAGTGTGTGTGGAATGGCAATGAGACACGGTGGGGAACGTTTGCGGTGAACGTCGTAGGCACGCGTCTGGGCCTACAGGTTGACCCGAGTGGCTGTGAATACCGTCAGCATTACGGATAGGGCTGTGTATTGGCAGGAGTCTGGCGATACGGTAGGTCTCACGATACAGGGGGTACGATTCTGTATATTGCGATATTTTGTGATGGTCAGTTGGATCAGTTGGTCCATGATGGTCAGTTGGATCAGTTGGATTCATGCTGTCAAGACCCTGCCTGCAAAAACTCCAGTCCAGTGTCCAGTGTAGGTGAGTCTGTGCTGAGCCACTGCAGCCTCAGCTTTCTGTTCTTGGCTGAAAGAAGAGGAACCCAGTGTGGTCTCCTGCTGCTGAAGCCCATCCACCTCAAGGTGTAGTCCATTCTGAGAGGCTTTTCTGCTCCCTATCTGAGTTACTGTAGCCTTTCTGTTAGCTCCAACCAGTCTGGTCATTCTCCGTTGACCTCTCTCGTCTTCTGACACCAACATTCATGCCACCAAGATCACATTTTCCCCATTCAGATATCTGACATGAACATTGCCTGGAGCTGCTGGCTCATGTATGGACATGGTTTGAGGCCAATTTGATGGAAATGACCCAAATTTTGCATGCCTGACAAGCTGGTTCTAGATGTGTCTAGATGGGTGGGAGGGTTCTTCAGCCTGAACTGGGCCAAAAATGATTGAGATCACCCCATTTTCCCCATTGAGTTGACCTGAACTGGAACTGTACCTGGAACTGCTGCCTTATTAATGGACCATTTGGTGGAAACAACCCAAAGCAGTCCATGACCCGAGGCAACACCACAACTGAATGGACCCCAAACTGAACCCCAAAATGAGAGGACTAAGCTGGGGTCTATATAAACTACCCTTATATTACCAGTATACAAAGTACAAGTCGTCGCTGTCCAGTCAAAAACATGTATCTCCAAAATGGTGACTTTCTACTGGTCGGTTCATCCAGAGATATTCACACAGTGTTCAGAGCAGCTCCAGGGTTTAATACTATGGATAAAAATGGAGATACTTGTTTTTTATTGGACGATATAAAGCGATATAAAGCGATATACACCCAATGGAAATTGAATTGATCTGAATGAATGGCTCTGGACACTACTCACCTCCAGACCTTCAGCAGTGGGGCAGAAATTTGGAGGACTGGAGGACGGTTGAGGAGCACCTCAACTCTCCCAAACATGGGGAGATACCCAGTGTGTGAGTGTGTATCGCCGCGCTTGAGTTGAAGTTTTCAACAAAAAAAAACAATTGGTGATAAGAGACTGATTGCTGCCAAAAAAGCAATTTGCGTTATCATTAAACCTGAGAAGAAGAAGAAGAAGAGGAAAACTAATTCCCATGAAACTTCAAATTCCAGCATTAAAATGCATCACAGACACTGACGAGTTTTCTCAACCCCCCCCCCCCCTTTCCCCCTCTCTCTCTCGGTCTCATCAATCCCTAACCGTGCAGGGACGGCATTGTTTCACAGGTCAATTAATTCTAATTATCGCATGTCAATTGAATCTAGCTTCAAACTGCCAGATGGACACTTTATAAAAATTTCATTAACCTCCCAATTTCTAATCTCTCCACTTCATCAGACAGGCCAACAGGGCATGCCTTCAGCACAGGTAACAAAAAAAAGGGTGGCTAAGGTGGAGGGGAACAGGTTTGTGGTCTTAGATCCAGTAAAAAGTCTAAAAAGAGTTTAATTTTTTATCATTAATATTTAATAAAAAAAATTAAATGAAAGAAATTAACTAGATCCAACTAGAATTCAAACCGGAATCGAATTAGAATTCAAACCAGGCTTGAATTAAAATTCTATGTAGAATCCAACTAGAATTCAAACCAAGATTCAATTAGAATTCAAACCAGGATCAAATTAGAATTCAAACCAGGATCATTTTAGAATTCAAACCAGGATCCAAATAGAATTCAAATCAAGATCCAATTAGAATTCAAACCAGGATCATTTTAGAATTCAAACCAGGATCCAAATAGAATTCAAACCAAGATCCGGTTAGAATTCAAACCAGTATTGAATTAGAATTCAAACCAGGATCAAACTAGAATTCAAACCAGTATTGAATTAGAATTTAAACCAGGATCAAACTAGAATTCAAACCAGGATTGAATTAGAATTTAAACCAGGATCAAACTAGAATTCAAACCAGGATTATTTTAGAATTCAAACCAGGATCAAATTAGAATTCAAACCTGGATCAAACTAGAATTCAAACCAGGATCAAATTAGAATTCAAACCTGGATCCAACTAGAATTCAAACCAGGATCAAACTAGAATTCAAACCT
Source organism: Salminus brasiliensis (assembly GCF_030463535.1). Classification (NCBI taxonomy): domain Eukaryota; kingdom Metazoa; phylum Chordata; class Actinopteri; order Characiformes; family Bryconidae; genus Salminus; species Salminus brasiliensis. Next base: position 34,558,653 of record NC_132891.1, on the reverse strand, counting down.
GGATCATTTTAGAATTCAAACCAGGATCAAATTAGAATTCAAACCTGGATCAAACTAGAATTCAAACCAGGATCAAACTAGAATTCAAACCTGGATCCAACTAGAATTTAAACCAGGATCAAACTAGAATTCAAACCTGGATCCAACTAGAATTCAAACCAGGATCCATCTAGAATTCAAACCAGGATCATTATAGAATTCAAACCAGAATTGAATTAGAATTTAAACCAGGATCCATCTAGAATGCAAACCAGGATCAAATTACAATTCAGACCTGGATCCAACATGTGTTCAAACCAGAATTACCAATTACCAATTAGGAACAGGATCCAACTACAAATAAAATTGTATCGAATTTAAATATTTTAGAACAAATATGTTCCTCAATGTTAATTTGTAAATTCTATTAACAAACAGAGATTTTGTACAGTTTGCAGTGTAGCAATCAGGCTGAGCGACTCATTGAGACTTCCTGACTCACTGAATCAATCTGAATCCCAGCGTCAACAAAAACACCAGTGCAGGATCCAGGATCCACCCAGCCTTCAAACCAGCACCAGGACAGCAGACAGCAATTAGCCCGCATCGAGCCTAATGATGCCAACGAGCATCCTGAAAGAGCTGCTAGGACGCTGTTCTGAGATAGCAGCCTGCGTCGCCTCCTGCACTGGGCATGTGTGTGCAGATGTTAGGTCTGTCAGCTACACTGCCTGCTGAGCAGGGGGGCCCACAAGCTCAGTATTCAAAGTCATGGAGGTGAATGAATTTACATCCCGCCACCAGATAAAGCCTGGGGCACATCCCACCTTGACGTTGCCCTTTGCCCCACCTCTTCCTTATCAGGCTGTTCTGCTTGTCGAAGTTTTAATTGAATTTCCAGTTGAGGTCTTATCACGCCCCCGCATGCCTGACTAGCTCGCCGATCCCCCGAACAGACGCAAATCCACCCTCTGACTTATCTCCTGTTCCAGAATTCCCAGCCAGTTGTTCTGGTTCTAGGCGTCTAGCTGGGCGGGAGGGTTCTTCGGCCTGAACTGGGACGACTAATTCTAGAGAGCTCTGAACCTGGACACACGGGTGTGTGTGTGTGTGTGTGTGGGGGGGGGGGGGGGTCGTGATTATTTAAGAGTGCTGAGCTGGTATCTTCTCACTTCCTCTGCTGGAGCAGCTGTTCCCAGACCAGGTCCTTCTTGATCCCTCACACCTGTTTCAATTAGAGATTGCTCTTATAACCCAACACCTGCCCCCGAAGCCCCACACCTGAGCCTCAGATTCACTCTCAAGAGGCTCCTCATGGTCAGACAGCGGCCTAAATTTAGGACCACCACATCCTTACATAACGCTCCTTCAGTTCACCAGAGTCCGCTTTAGAAAGTGCAGAGAGTACAGTTCCTTCCGCCCATAGACAAGAATAGATTCACCATATCTCCAAATATTTGTGGACACCCCTTCTAAATGAATGCATTCAGCTACTTTAAGTTGGGTACATTGCTGACACAGATGCGCAAATGCTTGTCTAGGCCCTGTAGAGAAGTGCTGCCAATAGAATAGGACTCTCTGGAGCAGATAGTAAACATGAGCCCATTGGCACCCTGCTGCCTAATGCCAGGCATGGGCTAGTAGAGGGGTAGAGGGGTATGAAGACCCCCAGCAGCATTGAGCTGTGGAGCAGTGGAGGAACTGTGTTCTCTGGAGTGGTGGATGGTGTAGCTCCATCCAATATTTATGGGATGTGTTGAGAAGTTGGGGATGATGAGGTGGGGTGGTGATCATCATCCAACATCCTGACCTCACTAACTCTAACTTTTGTCACTGAATGCAATCAAATCCTCACAGCAATGCTCCTTCAGAATATAGTACAAAGCCTTCTTCGCTGGACAGTAGAGACGGTTACTCCAACAAAAGCAGGGTACACTGCTTAATACTCTTGATTTCAGAAGAAATTAGGAATGAGCAGGTGTCCCAATACTTTTGTCCATTTGTTTTATTGGTGTTGTTGGTGTGTTGAATTAGCATTACATAATGAGGATACTGTGGAGAATGTCAAATTAGGCCTCTAGAAAGTGTATTCAACCCCTTTTAAGGTCATCAGACTTGCTCCTGGGCTCCCCCTACAGTCAGGAAGTGTAATTTGAGCTTTGAGCTGCCAGTAAAGGACACGCTTTCCTGGACGAGCTGGGAGAATCCTCAGAATCAGCACTGAAAGGTAGAGAGGCGTGTGGACTGAGGCCTGTAGAGGAATCTTTTTACACTAATAGGACTCGGGTTACGCAGCGTGATGCTCCTGCTCCGCTGGGCGCCTAGAGCCACATTCACACAGTGCGGTGCTGAGGTCTGATCATTATCCAGAACCAGGTCCAAACATCATTAGAACATGAGGAGCAGGTGGAAAACCAGCTTCAGGACCCGCTGTCTCCACTCTGAAGGTACACACACACACACACACACACACACACTTCCTTCTACTTTAACATTAAGACATCAGAGTCTTATTATGACAGTGGTGACATGCATGAGTGCTTTAGCATAAAATACAATGTAATATACATATCTGTCTGTGTCTGTGTGTGTGTGTGTGTGTGTGTCTGTGTGTGTGTGTGTGTGTCTGTGTGTGTGTCTGTGTGTGTGTGTGTGTGTGTGTGTTATCAGTGCTGTAGCTATCAGCAGGGGAAGAGGCCTGCTGAGAATGAGCCATGATGTGCATGTGTCCTAACTGATGATGATGATCTCTCTCCCTCTCTCTCTCTCCCTCTCTCTCCCTCTCTCTCTCTCCCTCTCTCTCCCTCTCTCTCCCTCTCTCTCCTTCTCTCTCTCCCTCCCTCTCCTTCTCTCTCTCCCCCTCTCTCCTTCTCTCTCTCCCTCCCTCTCCTTCTCTCTCTCCCTCTCTCTCCCTCTCTCTCCTTCTCCCCACCATCTTTCTCTAATCTTTCTCTTTCTTGCTCTCTTTCCCTCTCTCTCACTCTTTCTCTCACTCTTTCTCTCTCTCTCCCTCTCTCTCTTTATCTCTCTCTCTCTCTCTCTCGCTCTCTCTCTCCCTTTCTTCTCTCTCTCTCGCTCTCTCTCTCTCCCTCTCTCTCTCCCTCTCTCTCTCTCTCTCTCCCTCTCTCTCCCTCTCTCTCTCACTCTTTCTCTCTCTCTCTCCCTCTCTCTCTCCCTCTCCTTCTCCCCACCATCTTTCTCTACCCTTTCTCCCCCCCTCTCTCTCCCTTCTCCCTCTCTCTCTTTATCTCTCCCTCTCCCCCCCCTCTCTCTCTCCCTTCTCCCTCTCTCTCTTTATCTCTCTCTCTCTCTCTCGCTCTCTCTCTCCCTTTCTTCTCTCTCTCGCTCTCTCTCTCTCCCTCTCTCTCTCCCTCTCTCTCTCTCTCTCCCTCTCTCTCCCTCTCTCTCTCACTCTTTCTCTTTCTCTCTCCCTCTCTCTCTCCCTCTCCTTCTCCCCACCATCTTTCTCTACCCTTTCTCTCCCCCTCCCTCTCTCTTTATCTCTCTCTCTCTCTCTCTCTCTCTCTCTCTCTCTCTCTCTCCCCTCTCTCTCTCCCTTCTCCCTCTCTCTCTTTATCTCTCTCTCTCTCGCTCTCTCTCTCTCCCTTTCTTCTCTCTCGCTCTCTCTCTCTCTCCCTCTCTCTCTCTCTCGCTCTCTCTCTCTCTCCCTCTCTCTCTCTCTCTCCCTTTCTTCTCTCTCTCTCTCTCTCTCCCCCCCCCCTCTCTCTCTCTCTCTCAGGCCCACCGTAGCTCTAAGGGTGTTTTCTGGTTCAGTCAGACAGTGGGGTAAAACCCGAGTCAGTCCTCTTCCCTCTTATCTCCTCTTATCCGTCCAGCGTCGGTTCAGTCCTCACAGATCTGCCGACGCCGAGCAGACGGCCTGATCCCGACGTCGAGGCTTTGACTCCACTAAGGCATATTAATTAGCGGGTGGAGCGCTAATTGCCGTGGTTTAATGAGCAGGGATTTGAAAATCCAGGCTGAGGGATTTTTCGCAGCGTCTCCGTCTCTTTGTCTGTCTGATGAGGCTAATTCAATCACGCCGTCTCGGAGCAGCAGCAGCGTTCTGTAGCTCTGCAGCACAGTGTAGCGTGGAGAGCTGTAGAAAGCTACACCCTGAGATGCCCCCTTCAGTTCACACATGCAGGGAAATATCAGCCTTCCTTACATATCTGTCTTGAGTAGTTTGGCTAATATTAGCCTGGACTACAGTTTTTAGGACCCCAGTCCCACCATTCTGACATTCATGACTGCTTTGGCTGTGTTTAGCCAGGGCTTCACGTAGCAACCCTGAAGAAACACTACAGCATGGTCCAGTCAGTCCGAAGACCGTAGCTCTCTTTACTTTTGTGCTTTCACTGTTTACTGGCTTTTCGGCACTATGCTCCGAGCTCAGCACTCGGCCCTGACCCCGCTCTGACCCCGGTGGCTGTGTTGCTCTCTAAACGCTTCCACTGTTCATTAATACCACTCACAGCTGACGGTGGAAGATCTAGGAGGGTGGAAATTTCACCAGCTGACTTCACCAGTTGCAGCGGTGGCTCCTATCACATACAGAACCTCGCTGGAGTTCAGGAAGTGAGCTCTTTAGAACCAGGCAGTGTGGAAAGGCATCAAGCGATTGAGTGTCCCAATACTTTTGTCCATATAATGCAGTCAGTCAAACTGCACTCTTTACGTGACTGAGCCTGGCTTGGTACTTTGGCGAACTTAGCCACCAGCAGTCCTGGGCCGCACATAGGCTCCTTCGGAGCGTTTCTGGGCCTCTCCGTTATTTTCTGCTGAATTGTGACCTTTCGAAAAAATGGAAAATCTTGCTTTCAAAGGATGAATATTCATCTGACATTATTTTCTGAAAATGTTGCTATAGTTACCGTCCACTGGGGAGAGCTTATAAAAAAAAGGAGGCTGAAGGATGACATGCAAATGCTCAACACTGCTCTCTCCGTGCCGTTCAGAGCTGAAGAGAGAGAGAGAGAGAGAGAGAGATAAGGAGAGAGAGAAATGTTATGACAAGTGAACGTGATTGAAAAAGCTCATGGAAAGCTCTTGTGCGCTCTCGGCAGAGGCACATAAAGCTTGATTGGTATTCATGCGCTGCACTTTCATTACATTTTTCCCGCCGTAAATGTGTTTTATAGCGCCCTACATCACATTCCCACGCTTCCCAGATCCGTGCCTGAGCGTTGCTCGCGAGAGGCGGAGCGAAATCCCTGTTAATATATATTTACCTCTGCGTCCTTTAGGATCGAGAAAGTGACCCTAATGGTCCTACTGAGACCGCGGCCTCTAAAACCAGGCCCCTGAATGTTTGTTGGGGTCTCGTATAGCCTACAGAACATGCTGAGCATGAATCCCGAGCCATGCTGCTTTGCCATCGGCAGCCGGAGTCAGAGAGAGCACAATTGGCCGTACCCACACCTCTCTCTCCGGGTGGGTAGATAGCGGTGGACCCGGTGCTTTGCTGGCGATGGAGGGGGTGGCTGGCTTTCCATGTTTCGGAGGAGACCTCATGCGTTAGGTCCTTAGCCTCCGAGTCGGGAGCATTGCTAAGGCTAGGTTTGGGTTCATTGGCATGACCAAACTGGGAGAAACTGGGAAAATCGCAGTGGAGTGGAATTTTGGGTGGAGGAACATGCCTGAAGACCCTCCTCCATAATCCAACGACAAGTCTGCGCAACCCTCCACCACCCCGTCACCTCCCCTTTAAGCCTGTCATCTATCATTCCTGCCCTCACACATCAGAGGGGGGACGTGGCTTCCTAGCACAAAGAAATCCACCCGAACTCCACCCGAAAATACCACCACCCTCCCTCGCGGTCTTCTCCCAACTCGTCATAAGCATGATCCCATCTAGCAAAGCAGATACAGGTAATGATTGGCTAAACAGAGAGAAGGAAGGAAGCAGCTGAACCTGCAGGTGTATGGAAGCATACGGTCATACCGGTCTACCAGCAGTGGCAGAAACCCCAGTCTACGAATCTGACGGAGCGCCGGCCAGTCCCGTATATGCGTGTATGGAAATGACGGGACTGTATGACATCACAAGAACAGTTCGTTTCCCTGTATGGGAAACTCTATGTACCAACCCCAGAGCTACATTTGGCACGGTTTGCATGACATCCCGTAAGCTCCTAACGGCTGTAGTGGAGCTGTCGCGTTCTCCCTACGACAGCAGGGTCATTACGGTGGTCACTGCGCCGTTAACAACCCTCCTACTGTTACTAAGGAAACCCACGACGGTGAGGACACTCCGCTATGGACAATTAGCTTCACTCCACACAAAGAATGACCTTCATTAGGCTGGTGAGTGCGGCATTCACGGGCTTTTAGAGACGGACAGCGCCGCGTTCTCAGTGTCCACTTTATTAGAAACACAGGCCTTGCCCTGTGTATTTTATTGCTGTTGGCCGCACGTTACTTGGGAAGTGGACCATGGTATGACCATCGAACCGTGCAGGCTCGGGCTGGCAGCAAGAACAGACCAGGAATTTACAAGAGGGGCTAGATATTCTTCCTCAGTACACTCAGTGGACAAAAGTATTGGGACACCTGCTGATTCACTGTTAATTCTGAAATCAAGGGAATTAAAAAGAGCTGATCCTGCTTTTGTTGGAGTGACTGTCTCTACTGTCCAGGGAAGAAGGCTTTGTATGAGATTTTGGAGAAACATTGCTGTGAGGAGTTTGATTGCGTTCAGCGACAAAAGAGAATTGGTGAGGTCAGGATGTTGAATGAACACCATCCCACCTGTAATGGATGCAGGACCGTCACAGTGGATCGTAGCCCACCTGTGCTCTGTTAGAGACTGTGAGGACTCTGGGAGGGCTCTCGTTTTTGAGTTGCGGTGTAGATTCAGGAGTGTTGTTCAACAGTCTGCTTCACGTCAGCCCTCAAATACTGGAAGCTCTTAAAAATAGCGCTAAAAACACAGACACGTAGTGTCACTCATGTAAAGCACCAACTGCTGGAGCACTAATAAAGCGTAATACAGTGAGTGAGCGAGCGAGCGAGTGAGTGAGTAAGCCTGTGAGTGATAGAGCAAGTGAGCAAATGAGTAAATGAGTGAACGAGTGAGTGAGGGAGCAAGTGAACAAGCAAGCTAGTGAGAGAACAGGTAAGTGAGCGTGGAAGCGAGTGAGTGATTGAGTAAGTGAGTGAGTGAGGGGATGAGTGAGTGAGAAAATGAGTGAGCAATTGAGTGAGCGAGTGAGTGAGCGAGTGAGTGAGTGAGTGAGTGAGTGAGTGAGTGAGTGAGCAAGTGAGTAAACCTGTAAGTGATTGAGCAAGTGAGCAATTAAGTAAGTGAGCAAGTGAACAATTAAGTGAACAGGTATGTGACTGTGGAAGCAAATGAGCAAGTGAGTAAGTGATTGAGTGAGTGAACGAGTGAGTAAGTGATTGAGTGAGTGAACGAGTGAGTAAGTGATTGAGTGAATGAGAGTGAACTAGTGAGTGACTGAGCGAGGGAGTGATATAGGGCTTTTAAAAATAATAATAATTATTATTAACCGTTTATCATTCATAATTACTTAATAAACGAGTTATTATTGTATTATTATACATAATTAATATAAAAATACTATGCAGGGCAGTGGTGGCTCAGCGGTTAGAGCTCTGGGCTAGTGATGACAGGGTTGTGGGTTCGATACCCCGGGCTCGGCAAGCTGCCTGCCACTGTGTGTGTGTGTGTGTGTGTGTGTGTGTGTGTGTGTGTGTGTGTGTGTGTGTTTCTGTTTCTCCGGGTCTGTAGGGGGCGCTGTGGCTAAGCAGCCGCCCCTCATTAGCGACGCCGAGCGAGAAGACAGAAGTTTAGCGGCCAGCGCTCCCAGTTTCCCCCTAAAACACGTTTATTTGAGGGGTAAAGGAGCTCCTGCAGGACTATGGATGTTGGAGAGCTGCTGAATTACCAGGTATTGACGGTTTCGCTCCTTTAGTTCGTTGCTAAATGCTAAAATTGCTAACGGGTTAGCTAGCTAGCCAGCTAGCATCACCCCGGCAACAGCAGCAGCGGGCTCGAGCATGTTAGCGGGCGCTAGCTCACAGGCTAATGCAGCTGCTGTGTTTACACCCCGCTATTAGCTAGTTTCATTATGGTATTATAAAGCTGCTCTAACGCTGGAATAGTGCTGGACTTCATAAGAAGTGTCCCTCCAGAGACCCTCCAGCTGGTGAGTCCCGCTTGTTTTTAGGAGCACCCACCTGGAGAGCCTCCTCAGACAGGAGCAGCCCCTACTAAGGTCACCATGCCCAGCGCCAGGCATCAGCTGGAGGGGTATAAAGCCCCCAGCTCTGCCCTGTGGACGGTGGAACCTGGTTCTCTGGACTGATTAAGCTTCAGCTAATCTTGCTTGACCTCAGTTCTGCCCCCCATGACTCCCATGTCCAACATCTAGACACTCAGGAGTGAAGGTTCTTCCAGTGGTTCTTCCAGTGGTTCTTGAGTTCAGAAGATCCCTCTGAGCTGAGATACTACTGGAGACCACAGTTCTCTACATACACACTCCCCCCAGCACTCTCGGGGGGAAAAAGAGGGTCCTCAGTCTGGGTTTGGAGACAGCGAGCGACTCCCAGGGGAAGTTCGGTGCAGGACCGAAAGAAGCCTGGACGCTCGTCTTCCGTGGATCTTAAAGGATGGCGGGTCGAGCCGAGCCGCACTTGAAGCCGGAAGGCCTCTTGGTACAGATCAGGCTTCAGGAGGGTCTTGGCTTTGTAGGCCGGACTCTGATGTGGGCCGTTGAAGGACACTGACTCTAATGGCGCTGCTACCAGATTCGTTCTGTCTGACTTCACCTATCTCATGTTCTTCTTCTCGTTAACAGCCCGACCGAGGAGCAAAGCGGCCCCGGGAGGAAGATGGCGGCGAGGAATCTCGGGTCAAACACAAGACCTCCGGCAGAGAACCTCCAAGGTACGCAGCAATGGGGGAACCTGACGGTGAAGATTTAGAAGACAAGGAGAGGATCCTGGAGAAGCTCATGGACCAGGATGAGGTGGACCCAGAGGTACTGCTGTCCGGATATCTGGACGCTGCAAATACGAGCTGTTATAGACTAGAAGGTCATTTAAATTTATGCCGCACCAGTTAGCATTGTGAAATTACTCTATATGTCCAAATGTTTGTGGACACTCCTTCTAATGAATGCATTCAGCTACTTCTAAATGTGCAAATGCACACGCACTAGCGTATCTAGTTCCTGTAGAGATGTACTGCCAATAGAATAAGACAAAACATGAACCCACTGGCAACATGTTGCCTAATGCCAGGTGTGGGCTAGAGGGGTCTAACGCCCCCCAGTATTGAGCTGTGGAGCAGTGGAAGAACTGTGTTGGGGATGATGAGGTGGGGTGGTGATCATCATCATCCAACATCCTCACCTCCATAACTCTAGCTCTTGTTGCTGAATGCAATCAAATCCTCACAGCAATGCTCCTCCAAAATCTAGTAGAAAGCCTTGCTCCCTGGACAGTAGAGATAGTTACTCCAACAAAAGCAGGACAAGCCTTGATTTTAGAAGAAACAAGGAATCATCAGGTGTCCCAATACTTTTGTCCACATCCTATATCTCGACTAGACTCGTGTATGTGGTTTCGGACGCTGTATGACTGACACTAGCTTACAGTACACGTCAGATAGGCTGTTTCTCCCGACTTCACCTGGTTGATGAGGACCAGTCGTATGATGCAGTGCTGCAGGTGTGGTTGAGTAGCCCTGTGTGATAATGCCAAGTGCTGAAGGCCAGGACGTCTGTGTTGCTTTAACAGGGAGAGTTGGTGGACGAGGCCATGGTGAAAAAAATGATCCTGACCTTTGAGAAAAGGTCGTACAAAAACCAAGAACTCCGGATTAAATTTCCAGACAACCCAGAAAAGTGAGTTATGTGGATGCACACACACACACGCACACACACACACCCCACCTACCTCGCCTCTGTACATCAGCACACAGTAGATTTAATCCCGATGCATCAGTGTGAAGGTGGTAACTCAGCGGTATTGATTATGAATAATTAGAATTGATCATACAGTGCCTATGAAAAATATTCACCCACTTATATTGCTTTTGTCAAGGGAATCATGGTCAGTGTAATTAGCCTTTTTTGAAAGAATTTACCAAAAAAATAACTTCTCTAACTCTTTAATCTCAATTATGGAGACTAGTGAGGGATGCCACCAAGTAGAGATGGACAATATGACAATATTTTATCATATCGTGATAAATTTTGTTATCGTGATATCAATATGCTATTCTAAGCACATGGAGGAGACTGTTAGTGCTTAATAAACTCTGATCAGCTGCAGGTTTCATTACTAACAGTGTCATTAGACTGAAGGGTTAGTTAAATGAAGAGCAGCAGATGTTGAGTATAAATCACTGGATTCAGTACAGGAGAGGATCTGAACAGTAGTTTATATGATGAAATATGAAATCTTTAAATATCATGATCTAGTATTTTTAGCATATCGCCCAGCCCCATCACCAAGACACCTCGAGCTATTCTGAAGGCATTAAAAGCTTCAGCAGCTGAGATGGGAGAGACTGTTTGCAGGGTTCTTCACCAGTCAGAGCTTTATGGGAGAGTGAGAAATTAGACATTCAAATTTCAGTATTTAATAATACTTCATAGTTATGCAATCACTTATTTTACATGATATGCTTTTATTTCATTCACATTGTTTTGTAGAAAGCCAAATTAAGTTGATCATAATTGTATTTCTAAAAGTAATAAAAGGGGAAAACAAGGCTGAATACATTTGATTGGCACTGTAATTAACTAGAATAGACGTTATTAAGGAATACTCACTTTTTTGTGGCCAATTTAAAATAGTATATATATATTTTTTTGACCTCCCAAGACAGCAGTTTTGTGTGAATAGATCTACGTATATATGTAAATGTAAATGTGTCTACGCTTAATATTAATTTCATTAATAATGTCAAATTATAAAACACAAACAATGCTAATTTTGATACTTAACCTGTCTTTAAATTATATTCAATTAAATATCAGTTAAAGCAGCATTATGCGAGAATTGGCTTTTCTTGCTCCTGGGCTCCCCCTACAGTCGGGAAGTGGAATTTGCAATTTGAGCCACGTGTGCCACATTTTACTAGCCTGAGAGATGAAGAAGTGGCCTCTGAAGGTAAAGAAGCATGTGGGCTGAGGCGGTAGACTGATACTACAGGACTTTACACTAATATGACTCGGGTTAAGCAGCATTCTGTAGTTCTTGCAAGTTCTTGTGAGGTCCGGTTTCCATGTTTTGTTTATGAGCGTATTCAGCTTTATAAATATTGATATAAATATTTGACAAAGAAGCTGTGCTATGTAGTGTCCTGATGTCTCGCTCTAGCTGCAGGCTAACTAAACTGGCCAGCTTGCCACAGGCTAACATGCTAGTCATGCAATACAGTACATCTAAATACAGCTCTATGTGTCCAGATGATGAATTCATGTGTTTTTCTGAAAACCAAAACCATAGTACACTGTAAATTCTATATCTCTGAGAAATGTTGATCTCTATGGACCTTCCTGACATGTGTGTTTGTGGCCATGGGCAGGTTTATGGAGGCAGAGCTGGACCTGAATGACATCATCCAGGAGATGCACGTGATCGCCACCATTCCAGAGCTGTACCACCTGCTGGTGGAGCTGAACGCTGTCCACTCTCTGCTGGGGCTGCTGAGCCACGACAACACTGATATCCTCTCACTCGAACGGTTCAGTAGAATGGAGTGAAACGGAGAACACTACTCAGTTAATGCTGATTTGACTTAGAAGTAATTATCCTGTTCTCTATGCGTTTAACGGCAGACTGGCTCGCAGATCTGTATCGATTTCAGTGCAGGGTTTTACTAATGCCTGTCAAGGTCAGCTACATCACAGCAGTGCTGTGGGATTCATTTGGGCCGGTGTGAATACAGTAATAACACCAGGTGGTCTCGGGACAGTCCCGAGTTCCTCGATTCGACCCGACTACCAGGTGTGAACAGCTCCTGTAGCCGGGTGTAAACCTGGTCTGCTGCCCAGATAATTACTACAGCTCTGAACAGACCCTGAAGGTCCCTCTTCAGACTGGTGAGACTTTGCCTGGGCCGTCACAAAAGTCCAGAAGTTCAGGTAGGCTTGCTTGTGTGCTTTGGATAATCCAGCTGTATCTATCGACCAAAAAGCTCCAGTTTAGCTTCATCTGTCCAGAACGCACTGTCCCAGAGCTCGTGAGGGATCGTCCAGGTGCTGTTTTTTGACGCCTGCAGTTCTTTAAGTGTTATTTTTAGGTTTATATCACTTCCTGGATGGTTTTGCACCACCTTTTCACGCCAGACTATCATTAATTGCATAATTGACGCCTTGCAAGCAGCAAGAAAAGTGCCACGCTTTCACGTCAACTTTTTCTTTTTCTCACTATAAACCCCCTGCGCTATGAAATCCGACTAAATACATTGTGTTCAGATTCAGGAATCTGAGCCAACGCTTTCTCACAGCGGTATTTACCTGAGAAGGTCACCTGACGCAACAGTGGGAGCTCTGTTCCCTGCAGTCTCTGTTGATTCACCTTAACCCGCAGCACATATCGCTATTGCAGTGGTGGACCTGCTGCAGGAGCTCACGGACATAGACACCCTCCATGAGAGCGAGGAAGGAGCTGAGGTCCTCATCGACGCCCTGGTGAGTAGATGCCACTGGACGCTGGTTTATGTCACTGTAGTAAAAACGTAGGCCTCAAGTAAGGGGTCATTCGCCCCCCGAAAACTAAAGATGGGGGGCAGTCTGAACCCCTCTGTCATAGCTAAATTGGCTTTTACTATCATTGCAATGAGGATTTGATTGCGTTCAGCCACAAGAGCATTAGTGACCACCCCACCTTATCCCAAAAGTACTGGACGGAGCTCCACCATCCATCATTCCAGAGAACACAGTTTTTCCACTGCTCCACAGCTCATTGCTGGGGGGCTTTATACCCCTCTTGCCCATGTCTGGCATTAGACACAAGGGGCAATAGGTTCAGCAGGTTTATCTGGCAGTTCTTTCTTACATGATACCCACATTTCCTGATGAACGGACCAATAGAAATGCTTGAAAAGGACTCTGAAAAAAGCCCAACGCCAACCTGTGAGCTAAACAGAAACCTGCAGAATTAGGAGAGGAACACGCTAAATGTCACCCTGAAGCAAATTTCCAACGGGATTCAATTAGAGCGCAGAATAAGAGCACTGTTGACCATTAGCTATTGATCAATTCTGTTTCTGCTTTGTGATTTTTGTGCTGTGTGTGAGTGTGAGTGTGTGTACTGACATTTAGAAAGGCAGGGACTGAGTCATTTCAAATATCAGAAGCAGTGTATGAGGATCTGATGCAGCCGTGGCATTTCATGCTGCCTTTGCAATCAGACGCTTTTCAGGCGCAAGGCTGGAGGCTGCACTGTGGAGGCTGTGGGTGGATTTGGGAGGAAATTGTCAGTGGGGCAGCCTTTGGGTTTAATTTTTAGTAATGGGTCAATATTGACGCCTGGGCCATGGTGGACGCAGTGTGATCTCGGTGCTGGGCGCCTCATGCTTGCACACCTGTCCTTCGTTTTTGTAGAGATCAGAGAGGCCTGATGAATAGGATATTCCAAAGCTTCACACACAGAAACTGTATTCATGTTAACAAACACAGCTAAAAAAAAAATATGAAATTGCCCCCCCCCCCCACTCACACACACAGTTTAAGTGTATTTTCTTGTGCAAAATTTGGACAGAAGTATTGGGACACCTGCTCGTTCAGTGTTCCTTCTGAAATTAAGGGGATTAAAAAGAGTTTATCCTGCTTGTGTTGGAGTAGTTGTCTCTACTGTCAAGGGAAGGAAGGCAACTAGATTTTGGAGGAGAATTGCTGTGAGGATTTGATTGCATTCAGCAACAAGAGCATTAGTGCGGTCAAGACGTTGGATAAATGATAACCACCTCACCTTATCATCCCCAACTCCTCCCAAAAGTACTGGATGGAGCTCCTCCACCATCCATCATTCCAGAGAACACCGTTCTTCCACTGCTCCACAGCTCAATGCTGGGGGGCTTTATACCCCGCTAGCCCACGCCTGGCATTAGGCACAAGGGCCAATAGGTTCATCAGGTTTATCTGCTCCAGGGAGTCCCATTTGTGTCCATTTTTCATTTGTTGACATAATGTGAATCTGGCAGTTGTTCCTTACATGATGCCCTGAAATTTCCTGACGAACGGACCAATAGAAATACTCCAAAATGACTCTAATAAAATCTTTTCCCTTCTCCTGTAAAGTTGCCGTTTTTGAGATACCAGGTTTTTGTGTGACATCAACAGTATCTGCCTATCTATAAAGAAGTGTGATGTGAGCAGGGTTGGGTGAAGCCCAAAAGCGATCACATGACTAATGACTGCTTGATAATTGGGTGAGACGGAGTGGCTGAACTGGTGTGGGCTTGATTTGTTTCCTCTTGTTTGTTTGTTTGTTTGCAAGGTGATTAATGTGTTTCTCGTTTATTAGCTGGAGGGCCAGGTGGTGGCTCTTCTGGTGCAGAACATGGAGAGGCTGGATGAGACAGTGAAAGAAGAGGCAGACGGAGTCCACAACACACTGGGTAAGACACGCAACCACACACATGTATACATGCAGACTGCTTACATGTCTCTCAGTATTAGAACTGAAACCTGAACAACGTTTACTTGTTGAATTTGCACAGATTGGAGGGCTTAAATACTGGGTATTTATTTTATATTCCCTGCTTTAGTCATTTAATCAAGCTTTTATTAAAAGGTTTTATTAAATAAGCCGGGACTTTACTTCCAGTAAAATTTCAGAGTGCTTTTGCTTAGGACTTTAAGGTAGAAATTTAAGGTAGAAGTACTTTAAAGCAACTCTATGTAGCATTTTTAACTTGAGTAGTCATGCTGATGCTCCACTGACTGTAATGGGGGAATGGTGGAGTGAGATGGATATTGGCGACAATCCTGTAATATTGCTCTACAGTAGGGCTGGGTGATGGATGGGTAAATATGATATTTAAAGACATTTCTCACGATGCATATACTCACAGACCAAATACATCAGTAGCAACAGATTATTTAAAACTACTATTCAGATCTTCTCCCTTACTGAGGACCGTGATTTCTATTCACCATCTGATGCACTTAGTCTGATCAGGTCTAATTACACTGTTTGTAACGAAACTTGCAGTTGATCAAGCACTAACTGTTTATTATTACTGTATATTATTGATATTAAGCCCTAACGATATTCTCAATATACCTAAAAGTATATTGTTTATCATGATAACAAAATGAATTATGATACAATAAAATATCATCATATTACCCAGCTCCACAGGCCTCAGTCCACATGCTTCTTTACTTTCAGTGACGTTCTGCATCTCCCAGCTTGTCCAGAAAAATGTCCTTTGCGGTGGCTTAAAGCACGAATGACACTTCCTGACAGTAGGGGGAGCCCAGGAGCAAGAAATGCCAATTTTCCATACTGTTGCTTTAAGAAGTAACTAAGAATCTGTAGCTAAGAGTAAAAAGTTTTGTCTCATAGCTCGTCCAGCTGAAAGTGTGTCCTTTAGTAGTGCCTCAAAGGACGAATTTCACTTATATAGGGGCAGTCCAAGAGCAAGAAATGCAAATTCTCTGTAGTGTTGCTTTAAGAGGTATCTAAGAATCTATAGCTAAAAGTAAAAAAAAAAGTAGCAGCTACAGTTTGTTAGCTAAAAGCAATCTTTTGTGAAGTGGGAAGGATACCGCTTGTGAGAACTTCTTTACTACATGCTTCCTTACCATCAGTGACGGCTCTGCATCTTTCAGATCGTCCAGAAAAATTTGTCCTTTAGTGGTGGCTCAAAGCACGAATTACACTTCCTCACAGTAGGGGGAGCCCAGGAGCAGGAAATGCCAATTTTCCCTAGTGTTGCTTTAAAAAGTAACTGAGTCTTTAGCCAAAAGTAAAAAAAAAAAAAACAAGAAATAGCTACAAAGCTAAAAGTAAACTTTGGTGAAGTGGGAAGGATAAAGCTTGTGAGAACTGAGAAACTAAAATGGTTTAGTGTGTTTTTGGCTCAGTAGTGCTGTAAGTGAGTAAGACTCCTAACACTAAAACTAGTGTTGCACCGATACCTATACTGTATACGGTGACGCACACAATATCGGCAATCGGGAGCACCGATACCATGAAGCTTACTGACGCCATACTACATACTTTTTTTGTTTTTAAAACATAGAACATTTTTGTTTGCAAACTTTATGAAACCAAACGTTTAAACAGTTATTACCATTAAACTGACTTTTAAAACTTTTAGCACTATTTCTTTCCTTGTGGTGTTTATATTGGTTCTAAAACCAAAAGTTCCGTTTAAGCAGCTTGTTTTAAAGCCACACACTGAAGTTCTTAGTATCGTTTTAGATAGAGACGTGGTTCTGTAATGAAATGTGAATTTTAAAAAGCTGTTTGGTCGAGCTTAGCAAGGTAATGCTTCCCTGCTTGCTTACTGCAGCTCTGAAACTTTTCAAAATGTGCCGTTACTCGACCAGTACATGCTGTTGTTTTTAAGGATTATCAGAATTTATAGCTATATACGTCTATCGAGTATTTAAGTCAGAGCTGGTATCGGTATTGGTACTCTGTATCGGCCGATACTTGCAAATCTGGGATCGGTGCATCCCTGACTAAAACTTCAGGTGGGTTGAACTAGAACAGTGTAGAAAGACGGCACTCCGGCCGCTGTGGAGTGAATTTACCCGTCTGCACACTAAAGCTACGTGACGTCTCCGGTATCTCCGAGCCTCAGGAAATGTGAAGGAAAATTGCTGCTTTTCTGCCGAGGTATCGAACCAGTCATGCATTTGCTTTCAGAGGGAGAGTTTGTTACTGTGGCACCGAGCTGAATTTGTCCAAACTGGGTCAGAGCTGCTGGACCAGAGGTGTGTATGTGTGTGTGGGTAGTGCTGATTTAGCTAAAGCCGTTTCCATCCACACCAGCCTTTAATGTTCGGCTGCAGAAAAGGCAGAAAGCTCTGAATGTGTTGCGCACACTCTTCCCTCTGACTTTATCTTGTCACGCAGCAGCCGGAACGTAATCCCTCATCGCGCAGCGCTCCCTGTTCGCCGTTGCCTGAAGAACTGCTCGTTTTGTTACCATTTCATAAGAACCTGGTTCTTACAGTTGTTTGTTTTGGCTTGTTGCTTTTTGTGGGACTAATTGATAAGGGCAGTGTCTCACAAAGCACTTAGCTGGACGGCTTCGGCACTGAGTCAAGCCTTTGTAATAGAAGAGAGGAACTGAGAGACGATCCTATTGTCCAGTCTCAGCTGCGAACCGTGACCGTTCCAGCTAGGCCTTTAATTTAGACCCCAAATGTTAAAGTAAAAATAAACAAATGCTAATGCTAATATCTGATAGCCCCTCATTTGGATTTGGAGATTTGAGTAGTATGTTAGCACAACCAGACACCTTTTGGCTCTTCTAGATGTAGCTGTAGAAGACCATAGCTGGTATTCAACCTTGTAAAGTGACGGGAGGAAACCGCCAGGTCCCCAGCTTCACCACACCGGCTAACAGATGCCTGTGAGGGTTTTGAAGGTTTGAAGGGAGAGAGTGCCATCTACCCACTTGAAGAGAGACTCCATCCGCTGATGGCAAAGCTCCATAACTCAGGATTTGAACCCGTGACCCCCAGGCCATAGTTGTAGCGCATTCGACCGCTGAGCCACTCTGAGCCCCACCCCTAGAGCTTTAACTCACACTACCAAGGTTCAGTCTTGCCCCATTAGAACACAGCTGGCTGGCTTTGACCTCCAGATGCTTTTGAAGGCCTTGATGAGTTGGGTTTGGTGGACAGAGGGCTCTGTAGATGCTGATCAAGGCCTTCATTAACTAGAAGGTTTGGAGCGTAGGCAGGGGAACCGGTTCTTTTTTGCTGGCTGCTGCCGTTCACCTGAGACTGACCTATCTCTGCACTGTTGTTCTAGCCATCGTGGAGAACATGGCCGAGTTCAGGCCAGGACTGTGTACAGAGGCCGCCCAACAGGGACTCATGCAGTGGCTGCTCAAGAGGATTAAGGTAAGACATTAGTACACATGTGAAAATGGCTTGATTTCCATCCATGAACGTGTTCTTGTGTAGCTACTGTTATAGAATTGAACCACTGAGATCTGTCCAACTTGCATTATGACTCAGTTTTATATCCAAATACATGCATTTATGCATTTTATTATTAAGCAGTAGTGCATGTTCTTCATTTCCAACGATCTGCATTAATAGTTATTGCAAATTATTGCACCTTAATTGTTGAGCTGTTTGCAATAAACCAACCAAACTGGACTGATTTAAATCTCAACACAACTGATAGAACAAGTGTTTTCTCCAAATACTGCACAAAATACCACTTTTAATGTCGACTGCTGTCTCAGAAATGCTCAACCCCTTCATCACAAGCGTCTTTAGTACTTAGTAGAACACCTTCTTCTGTTATGACCTCCTGCAAATGTGATGCACAGCCAGACTCCAGCTTCTGGCAGCAGCGTTCGTGAGAAATCCCAGCCCATTCCTCATGGGCAGTGTCCTCCAGTGCACTAATATCCTTGGTGTAACATCCTTTTCAAATCCTGCCAAAGATTTTCCATGAGGTTCAAGTCGACCAGAATCCATTTCCAGGATGACTTCTGAAAGGCATGGGGTTTTCTCCTAGGATTTCCTGATACTTGACTAAATCCATCTTACCCCGCCTCCACACGCTGCAGGTTTCCAGTGCCAGAGGAAGCAAAGCAGCCCCAGAACATCACCGAGCTCCTCCAATTTTTAGTTTATTGCTCTACAGAAGTTTTGGGATTCTGTTCTGTGGAGAGTTGGGCAGGTATACAGGTATAAATAAGACAAGCTCCTCCAGAATCGTCCCTTACCATGTTCTAATCGCCGGCAGCTCATATAAACAAATCCAGATGTTTAGATCAGTTCAAAAAGACAAAGGTTTTCATGGGTTGTGCTTATTTGTTCACATGACGGTATGCCTTTGTACGGTCAGGTTGGCGTACAGCACATTCCTCGTGGTGTACTTGACTACGTGAGCCACCCTCGTTGCATTTTCCCCCCCGCAGTTTTAACTCTGCTCTTATCCTCCAGGGTGTCGTTCCAACACACACTCACGTGTTTCAGCTCATTATAGGCTTGATAATTAGCTATAAGGTTGAATGAAGTAAGTCTGGAAGGAGTACGCAAATGAAACCCTGTAGGACTCCGGTCCCTCTGGACCCAGGAAAACCTCAATTGTGGCTCTGAGCAGTTTTTTAAGCTGCTGCTTAGAAGTGTATCAGAATGAGAGGTGGTGCTAGAGCCGCTCCACAGAGCCACGTCGCTGCTTAGTGTTATTAAGATAAACATTGCTGTATGTTGTTTACGTAACGTGCGTCACCGCTTTTGATGGCGTTTCTTAAGCAACAGAAGAAATAAGCAATTTGCAGGCGCCAGATGCTATGTGGATGAAAATGTAAATTCCTGTCTCAGCGATGGCTCTAATTCCCCGTAGGAAATCTCTGCTGCAGTTGTTGATAAAATACAGGCAGCTGCAGTAAGATGGGCTGCATAATGCAGGATTTCCATCGCAAAGTGCATAACCAGCTGAAACATTACTGCATAATTGATCAGCTGCCTGTGAGGTTTGTTGCTGTGGTGGCGACGGTGCCTCATAACGCACCGAGCTTCCAGACTGGGAGGACGCCTCGTGTTTTTCGGAGTTAGACAGTGGGTGGGCCGTTTTTTTTAAGGCGAATGAATTTCACGGATACAAGCAGCGCAGTGGGGATTTTTGCAGAAGGGGACGCATGCTTCAGATGCAAAGCAGGCTCATTGTTCTGGATAATCAAATGATTTGGGAAGTGTGACGTGGTTAGATTTGTAATTGTCCTTCGCATGTGGTGCATGACCACACTCGCTCTGCCGTTGTTAGAGTTGCCTGAACTCGCCTGGAACTTGCAACAAAATACTGGCTGAATCCGACTGTTACCTGTTAAAAAATCTTTATGAATCCAACTGTAGCCTGACAGGTTTCTTTCTGAACCGGCTGTAGCCCTCCAAAAGTGTCTGGTTTTGACTGTAGCCGCCAACATTCTTCCAAACTGACTGTAGCTAAACAAATTATCTGGTTAGACAATCAAATTCTACCTGAATTTGACTGAAAACGGACATAATTCTGTACAAGTCCAATTGTAGCCTGCCACGTTTCTCTCTGAACCGACTGTAGCCCAGCAAAATGCTTTGAATCCTACTGTAGCCCAACAAAATCGTGTAAATCCACCTGGAACACAATTGTCTGAATCTGACTGTAGCTCAAAGTTCTCTGAATCCAACGTTTTCCCAATGAACCTCTGTCTAAATCCGACTGTAGACGTCTGAATTCTACTATAACCCAACAAAATTCTCTGTAACCAAACAAACCGATTCCATCTGTGACCCACCAAATTCTGGTTCTGACTGTAGCCCGACAAAATTGTCTGAATCTAACTAAGACAAATTTCTCTGATTCTTACTGTAACCCGACCAACTTCTCTGATTCCTACTGTAGCTGGATAAAGCTAAATTCTGTCCGATTCCTACTGTAACTCGACAAAGTTCTGTCAGATTCCTACCGTAATCCGGCAAAATTCTGTCCGGTTGATACCGTAACCCGACAAACCTGTCCGATTCCTACTGTAGCTGGATAAAGCTAAATTCTGTCCGATTCCTACTGTAGCTCGATAAACCTGTCCTCATGGGCAGCTGTACACATGCATTTCTGGACAAGCTGAGAGCTCCAGAAGCTTGATCTGAAGGCGTAGCAGCATGTGGGCTGAGGCGGTAGAGTAATACTACAGGATTTTACACTAATATGACTAATATGGGTTCTGCAGCATTACACAGCAGTTCTGGAGAGAGGTTCTCCACCTGCAGCTCCACCACCAAAACTCCATAGTGCAGCAGCAATGACGGAGTCGCCGTTCTCCCTGTTCCAGTCAGTGGAGCATCAGTTTTTACTGTAAAATTGCAACATAATGTTGCTTTAACTCGATCAGTGCATCTAGTCCACGCTCTGCTGGTCATCCCTCCTAAACAGAGACCATCAATAGGTTGTGAAGGCCTGTAGTGTTTTAGGGAGATGTCCCTAATGGACTCCTGCTGAAAGCTGATTGGTTGCTGGGCTGCTGTTGATGAGGGCAGCCCTGCCTGGGCCAGCGGCGCGGAGCTGTGAGCAGTCATGAAGGACCGTGACCCGAGAAATCGCCCACAAATAAAGTAATTAAAGGTCAAATGGGAGCGTCACGCTGGTTTCGCTTTGATTGAATTAGAGGTGCTGACTGAACAGGCGCAGAATTAGCTCACTGACGCCAACGGTTACTGACACAGGAGAAGTGGCGGCATAAATGCTGACGGGGCGAAATGATGAAACTGCAGCTAAAAGTTCTATATTTGTGTGTGTGTGTGTGTGTGTGTGTGTGTGTGTGTGTGTGTGCGTTCTATATTTGTATCAAACAGGCAAAGATGCCTTTCGACGCTAACAAGCTGTACTGCAGTGAAATCCTGGCTATCCTCCTTCAGAACAACGACAGTAAGTCTGAACCCCAGCGACGAGCAGTTTACCCAGTTTTGCTGTTTGTACTATATGTCCAAATGTTTGTGGACACCCCTTCTAATGAACACATTCATCTACATGAAAGTTGCACCCATTGCTGACACACACACAGACACATACACAGCTTGTCTAGTTCCTGTGGAGAAAAAGTATTGCCAATACAATAGGACTCTCTAGAGCAGATAAACTAGATAAGCCTATCGGCTCCATGCTGCCTAATGCCAGGCGTGGGCTAGAGGGGTGCAAAGCCCCTCAGCAGCACTGAGCTGTGGAGCAGTGGAAGAGCTGTGTGTCTGGAATGATGGTGGTGCTTTATCCAAGCTGGGGAAGAGGTTGGGTGGTGGTCATCCAACATCCTGACCTCACGAATGCTCTTGTTGCTGAATGCAATCAAATTCTCACAGCAGTGCATCTCCGGAATATAGTAGAAAGCTTTCTTTCCTGCTTTTCTGTTCAAGCCCGGCCTGAGCTGCATACTACTTGGACACATTTAAGGGTTAGGTTTAAGATTAGGTTTAAGATTAAGGTATAGATGTAGGGTTAGGTTTAAGGTTAGGTGAAGTTTAAGGTTTAGATTAACGTTAGGTTTAAGGTTTAGATTGAGGTTAGATTTAAGGTTAGGTTTAAGATTAGGTTAACGGTTACAGTAGATTAACATTAGGTTTAAGGTTTAGAGATTTAAGGTCAAGTTTAAGATTAGGTTTACGTTAGGGTTTAGGGTTAGGTTTAAAGTTTATATTATGGTTAGTTTTGGGGTTAGGTTTAGATTTAGTGTAGGTTAAGGCTTAGATTTAGGGTAAGGTTTAGATTAACGTGAGATTTAAAGTTAGGTTTAAGGTTAGATTTATGGTGAGGTTTAAAGTTTAGATTTAAGGTTAGGTTTAAGATTAGGTTTACGGTTAGGGTTTAGGGTTAGGTTTAAGGTTTATATTATGGTTAAATTTGGGGTTAGGTTTAAGGCTTAGATTTAGGGTTAGGTTTAAGGCTTAGATTTAGGGTTAGGTTTAAGGCTTAGATTGAGGTTAGATTTAGGGTTAGGTTTAAGGCTTAGATTGAGGTTAGATTTAGGGTTAGGTTTAAGGCTTAGATTGAGGTTAGATTTAGGGTTAACATTAAGGTTTAGATTGAGGTTAGATTTAAGGTTAGGTTTATGCTTTGGTGAGATTTAGAGTTAGGTTTAAGGTTTGGATCAAGGTTAGATTTGGAGTTGGATTATATTTAAGATTTAAGTTAAAGTTAAGTTTAAGGTTTAGAGTAGGGCAGGGTTGGGCCTCAGGGTTGGGCCTCAGGGTTGGGCCTCAGGGTTGGGCCCCAGGGTTGGGCCCCAGGGTTGGGCCCCAGGGTTGGGCCCCAGGGTTGGGCCTCAGGGTTGGGCCCATAATAGACCACCCAAGTGATGCCCAAAATTCTAAAAAGCCATTTCCTAAGCTGAGCAGCACTTGCCTTACTCAGATATTCAATTAAGTAAGCGAGTTCTAATGAGTCTATCAAGCGATACCCGTATATTAAAATAATAACGCCTGCCCCCAGTCCCGTCAGTGGTTTAGTTTCTGCATTTGAAACACAGAAGCCAATAATCAGCCGTTCCTTTGTTGAAAGGCACGCAAGGCTTTGCAGCCGAGTTTCATCATAAATCATTTGCACATTGCACTGGGCTGTGGGAAAATCAAGCCAGACAGTTGGACAGTCGGACAGCTCTGTCCCGGTCAGCCAAACTCAAGACAAGCCTGCACTGGGAGATATCGGCCCCATCACCACACACACAAGTGTGTGCTGTGTGTGTGTGTGTGTGTGTGGGAGGGGCAGTGTTGGGTGATGTCTGTATATGCCACTGGGTTTGAAATTGTTTCCTTACTCACTGGACCCTACATCTGTATACAGTATATGGACAAAAGTATTGGGACACCTGCTCGTCCTTTTGAAATCAAGGCAATAAAGGAGTTGATCCTGCTTTTGTTGGAGTGACTGTCTCTGTACTGTCCAGGGAAGAAGGATTTTGTACTAGATTTTAGAGGAACATTGCTGTGAGGATTTGATTGCACTCAAGTAACAAGAGCGTTAGTGATGTAATGTGACTAGGGTGCAGAGTAGTGCACTCTGTAGTAAACAGAGTTTTATTGCTGGTGGTGTTGTGGTGTATCTGTGCTGTGCGGCAGCTGTGTGTGGTTTTTCCTCCTGGTCTTCCTCTCGGAGGCACACCAGATGTGCTCGCTCTCGTCCACACAGCTCCTTCTCTCTTGCTCACCCTCTGCAGCAGCAACTGCATTCGTACCTTCTCCATGTTGTTCTCTCCATCTCCTTCACTCTGTCCATTCTTTATTTTCCTCACGTCTTCTCTTTCTCTTTCTCTCTCTCTCCATCAGGCACCAGAGAGCTCTTGGGAGAGTTGGACGGTATCGATGTTCTTCTGCAGCAGCTTTCAGTAAGCCCCCCTGCCAATATCCCCCACAGTCTCTCTCTCTCTCTCTCTCTCTCTCTCTCTCTCTCTCTCTCTCTCTCTCTCTCTCTCTCACAGCTCTAGTAGATTCAGTGCTGTCTCTTTTCATGCATCGCCTCTATGGACACATGGAAAGGCTGTGTGTGTGAACCTCCAGGGTTGAGTAACAGGAAAACAGTTGGGCTCAGGTTAGAGAGCTGAAGGTTACACGTGAAGGAAAATGTGAATGCAGTGAAGTGTCTGAATATAAAGGGTCAGTTTGTACAGCACTGAATCACGTTCAGGTTTCAGATCGCTGTAATACACTGTGTATTCGTTTACTTTTATAGAGAGCATGAGCGCTCCTAATCAGTATTCCCGACCATGGGAAATCAGGAACGCTCTATAGAACAATATCATACAGAAAAGGAATGGATCTAATCAGTATTCCCTATATTGGGAAATCAGGTTTATATTGGAAACCAGATTTACCAATATAGGGAATACTGATTAGAACCCTTTCTGTTCTCTACATTTTCTGTTTGGGAATATTGATTAGGAGCACTTATGTTCTCTGTAATAATCAGTATTCCAGACAATGGAAAAATCAGGAACGTTCTATAGAAAACGATTATTTTCTTATTATAGGAGATCTCTATAATAGTTTTCTATAGAGCATTCCAGATTTTCCATTGTCGGGAATACTGATTATTATAGAAAACATAAACACTCCTAATCAGTATTCCCAAACAGTAAATGTGGAGAACAGAGAGCAGAGAGCAGAAATGGTTCTAATTTCTGAGTAACGCTCTATATAACACTAGGAGTGCTTATGCTCTCTATAATAGTGTTCTATAGAGTTTTCTTGATTTTTAGATTTTAGAGAATGTAAGAGCTCCTAATCAATATTCCTTATATTGGAAAAGCAGGAATGCTCTTTAGAAAACTATTATAGAGAACGTAATCACTCCTAATCAGTATTCCTTATGTTGGAAAAGCAGGAATGCTCTTTAGAAAACTATTATAGAGAACGTAATCACTCCTAATCAGTATTCCCGACCATGGAAAATCTGGAACGTTCTATAGAAAACTATTATAGAGAACGTAAGAGCTCCCGATCAGTATTCCTTATACTGGAAAATCAGGAACGCTCAATGGAACACAATTATGAAGAACAGAAGTTTCGAAGTTGTGCACTCTGAGTAGGACACAGAACAGTGCACCTCGTTATACAGCGCACTTCTATCAGATTAATAATCGATATCATTTTCTCTGGTGTTTAATATTTCTGCTGTGTTATCCTGTAGTAAGTGCTGTGTTATTAATGTGTAATGAGGCGTCTCTGTGCGGCAGGTGTTCAAGAGGCACAACCCGTCCACAGCGGAGGAACAGGAGATGATGGAGAACCTGTTCGATGCGCTCTGCTCCTGCCTCATGCTGCCAGCCAATCGCGACCGCTTCCTCAGGGGGGAGGGGCTTCAGCTGATGAACCTCATGCTCAGGTTTGGGATTAGTTGGTGAAAATGTTGTAGCAGTAATAGACAGACTGTGGGCTGTGGGGCGGGGTACGGGTGGGCAGCGGGTAGCGGATCTCCGTGGCTACGGTGCTGCTCTGGAGCCTTATTGTCCGCACATTTATTTAAAATTATTATTTTTTATTTAATAAGTTACCACCCTGTCAAAATATAGTAATACAGGCTGCGTATCGTGATGCTATGTTTTTGTGATATTGCCCACCCTTAACTAACCCCTAATTGTGAATGAGCAGATCTTTTTTTTTGGGGGGGGGGGGGGGGGGGGGTTTGAGGATATTTTATTAGGATTTATCTTTTGTTGCATTTTATCAGAACCAAAAAAAAAAAACTGCAAAAAAACCCAAATCCATTGTGACATTTTACGCAAAGCGGATCTGGAAGTGTGTCGGCTCTCTGGCTGGCGTGCGTCCACTACGTTTTGTCGTCCGTCTTGTATGGATTTAGACGCTGATTGCAGCTGAGCAGGGATTCTGTCTGTATGACTGAGCCAGCAGTTCTGCTTCACAAATCTCATCTCTCTCTTTCCTTCTCTCTCTCTCTCTCTCTCTCTTACTCGCACGCTCACTCGCTCTATCTCTCCACCTTGACATCTGAAATATTTTCCGTGGGCTAGATAAACAGTGTCATTTGTCATCTCCGGATGGGGAGAGTGGCAGAGTGACAGACAGCTACATTTCCCAGAGAGCCGACCCGCTCTGCGGAGAGCTCTGATACCGCTCTGTTCGAGGGAACGCCGTTGCCGCCGAGGCTCTGCGGCTCTGCTCTCTGCTGCTTGCATTTATTTATTTATTTATTTATGCTTACTTATTTATAATAAATAAGCATGTTTGCATACGGCCCCAGTCATGATCTTATTATATGTGCTGCAGGTTCATTAATTCTAGGTGTCTGAGTTCAAGAAGTGAAGTATATATATACAGATGTATGGATTCTGTGGCTGAAGTGTTTGTTTCACAAGCAGGATACAGGATACGCTCCATGTTGAGATGATCGTGTCTCACAGTTCCTCCAGGTTTTTGCCCAATTTTAATGCTGCAAATCTCCCATTCTACCACATCCCAAACGTGTCCTATTAAATTTGGGGATTTCAGTGACTGGGAAGAACACTGAAGTCTTCATGAAACCAGTTTGAGATCCTGTTGCTTTGGGACATGGGGCTGGGGAGTACTAGAGGCCCAGACTTGAGTAAAAGTACATAATTAACTACTTAAGTACTGAAAGTAAAAGTACAGTACAGTACTGTGTTCTGTAGTTCTTACAGAGAGCAGTCAAAAGTTTGAGTATCAGTGTTTCTATTAGTTCAGATGCTCAGACTTAAGGACTGTCTCAGTTCCTCTGGCTGTAGTAGAAGGACAGGACTGTAGAAGACAGAGTTCATGAACCTTCACGAGTCTTCAGTTCACTCTCTTAACAAACTCTCTCGCCCAAAAGAGAGAGAGAGAGCTGAACAGACCTGACTCAACCCGCCACATACAAGAGTTTCATCTGTAGAACCAGTGAGGAGCAAGTACAGGTGCCAGGATGTTGCTGTTCAGTCGATGTCCTGGTGTAGGTGTTCTGTGCGGACGCTGGGCGCTCCAGACCATTCTCTATTTAAGTGCTCTGGTCTTGTGCACAGGGAGAAGAAGGTGTCTCGGACGAGCGCCCTGAAGGTTCTGGACCATGGCATGATCGGCCCAGAGGGCTCAGATAACTGCCACAAGTTTGTGGACATCCTGGGCCTGCGCACCATTTTCCCACTGTTTATGAAGACACCCAAGAAGATGAGGAAAACCGGGATATCTGACAAGGAACATGAAGGTACCACGCACTTCTCTCACAGTGTCTCATTTGCTCACTGTTTGCTTCTTCTGATTTCATTTATTCCTCTGTTCTCCCAGATTAGTCTTAGTTTTAATTCCTTAAAATTAATTACAAAATATAACTGCAGAAAAATGCGTTTTATACTAGTGCCCAAGTTATTTATACAAGTTACTGAATAATTCATAGATGTTACTGGATAATTCACAACTCATGATATTCATGATGGATTCTAAATAATAGTAATAGAAGTAGTAATGGTAGGTATGCATTATTAGATACTGAACCATTCATAGGGGTATTAAATTAGTAATGATAGGTCTGCATTATTCATATTAGATAAAAAAATAATAATTTAGAGGTACTGAATTAGTAATGGTAGGTATGCATTATTTTAATTAGATACTG
This sequence comes from Salminus brasiliensis, assembly GCF_030463535.1. Lineage (NCBI taxonomy): Eukaryota > Metazoa > Chordata > Actinopteri > Characiformes > Bryconidae > Salminus > Salminus brasiliensis. The sequence goes on along the minus strand of NC_132891.1, from coordinate 34,530,900 downwards.
AATAATTCATAGAAGTACTAAATTAGTAATGATAGATCTGCATTATTTAAATTAGATACCGAATAATTCATAAAGGTACTGAATTAATAATAGTAGATCTGCATTATTAGATACTGAATAATTCATAGAGGTACTAAATTAATAATGATAGGTCTGCATTATTGAAATTAGATGCTGGATAACCCATAGAAGGCACTGAATGCAAAGTAGTTACTGAATTATTATAGTAAATAATAAATTAGGATCTACTATGTGGTTACGGAGTAATTCATAGTAAATACTTAATTATTTATGTTAGATGCTGAATAATTTATAGTAGGTACTAAATTCATAATAGTTTCTGGATCATCTGAGATGATTTATACTCAACATCTGCTGAACTTCATCTAATTAACCCAGGCTAATTACACTGTTAGTAATGAAACCTGCAGCTGATCAGTGTTTATTAAGCACTAACAGTCTCCTCCATATGCTTAGAATAGCATATTGATATCACAAAAACAAAATTTATCATGATATGATAAAATATTATATTGCCCAGCTCTAATGGTGGTTACTGAGTAGTTCCTGAATAACTGAATAGTAAGGCTGCTGTTTAACGGCTTAATTCCATAGTAATCCTCTTCTTTTGTATGCTTGATCTTTGAGAACACAGCTTTATTTACTGTGTGTGTGTGTGTGTGTGTGTGTGTGTGTGTGTGTGTGTGTGTGTGTGTGTGTGTGTGTGTGTGTTTCTGTTTCTGTGCTGTTGCATTTGGGTCTAGAAAGTGAGTTTATTTACCTGCGGTTGGTAATGGGCTGGATTTCCCGAGCTGGTGCTCTTTTCCCAGTAGCTCTCTGGCAAATTTCATGCTGATTGGTTTTTCATGGTTGCAATGAATAAAAGCTCACTGCTTGCCTTCCTGTGGCGCCTCTGAAGCGCAGAGACCAGGCTGGATGGGTAGTGTGCTGGAGGCCTCGTTTTGCCTGGTCTCTCTTCCGTCCTGCATTAAGCCTCATTCATAAATGTGTGTGTGTGTGTGTGTGTGTGTGTGTGTGTGTGTGTGTGTGTGTGTGTGTGTGTCTGTGTATAGGATGGGTATGGGTGGGTATGGGTATGTGTGTGTGTGTGTGTGTGTGTGTGTGTGTGTGTGTGTGTGTGTGTGTGTGTAGGATGGGTGTGTTTGATTCTGATAAAGCCGTCCGGGCCGCAGTATAGTACACGGACTGTTACTGTAGAACCGAAACCTAAAGAACATTACAGAATAATAATCCATGGTGGTTCAGCGTAATTAATAGTAGGTACTGAGTAATATCTATATTACTATAGGTATATGAGTAATTCATACTGGTTACTGAGGAATCCATTGTAGTTACTGAATTTATTGTGATTTTTCATAGCAGATTCTAAATTCCTAATGATTCTTGAGTAATTCGTAGTGTACTTAAGTAATTCATAATGCTTACTGAGTAATTGGTAGTGGTACTGAGTAAACCCTAGAGGTGTCTGAGTAATTGGTAATGGTACTTGAGTAACTGGTAATGGTACCTGAGTAATTCATAATCCTTATTGAGTAATTGGTAGTGGTACCTGAGTAATTGGTAGTGGTACCTGAGTAATTGGTAATGGGACCTGAGTAATTGGTAATGGGACTGAAGTAATTCATAATGCTTACTGAGTAATTGGTAATGGGACCTGAGTAATTGGTAATGGGACTGAAGTAATTGGTAATGGGACTGAAGTAATTGGTAATGGGACCTGAGTAATTGGTAATGGGACCTGAGTAATTGGTAATGGGACTGAAGTAATTCATAATGCTTACTGAGTAATTGGTAGTAGTTACTGGGCAATGGTGATTATTTCTTATGAGCATATCCGCCGATACTTGAGCGTTTGTAAGTTGTAGTAATTGGGACTTGGTCTCGGATCAGGGTTGTAAAGAATAAGCGTTTGTTTTTCTGATGTGAACCCTTCACCTCCAGCCGTCTGAGAGCTAAATAGAGAAGAGGGAAGGTCCAGGAGGCGTGAAGCCGTGCTGCAGCTCGTCTCATCCTGCACTTATTCTCCGGGTAGGGAACGGCCCGGACTGTGTTCTCTCTTGTCAGTTGGCCTGACTTCATTAACCTGCAGGAGACGCACAGGCCCTGCTCTGCCCTGGAAACAAACAGCGGCGCTCACAGAAACACAGGGCGGCGCGATCACTCGCGCGCAGACTGCTAACACATCCCAGTCCCAGAGCACGGTGGCTTTTGTGCTCGCCTGTCTGCTGCTGCTGCCGAGCCTTTGTTAAACTTGATGCCTCGTGGCTTGAGCTCGCGCTCACCCCCGTGTTTCAACTAAACTTTCTCCAGAAACTCTCAACCTGGCTTTACTTTTTAATTAACGTGAACACACAGCGCAGGCCCGCCGAGCACGGTACTCTTTCACATAAAGGTTCTGCAGAAGGGTTCTGTGTGCGATGATGTAGCTCAGAGAACCTTTACAGAACCTTTACTGTATGCAGAGGATCTTTACTGTTTGAAAAGGTTCAGGGGTGTTTCTACTAAAGTGGCCAGTGTGTAGAAGCACAAGGGTGGGTGTTTCTAATAAAGTGACCAGTAAGATGTACAAAGGTGGATGGTGTTTCTAATAAAATGTCCAGTGTGTAGAAGCACAAGAGTGTGTGTTTCTAATAAAATGTCCAGTGTGTAGAAGCACAAGAGTGGGTGTTTCTAATAAAGTGGCCAGTAAGATGTACAAAGGTGGAGGGGTGTTTCTACTAAAGCGGCCAGTGAGTAGAATCACAAGGCTGGGTGTTACCAGTAAAGTGACCAGTGTGTAGAAGCACATGGGTGGGTGTTTCCAATAAAATGTCCAGTGTGTATAAGCACATGGGTGGGTGTTTCCAATAAAGTGGCCAGTAAAAATCAAGTATAGAGGGGTGTTTCCAATAAAATGTCCAGTGTGTAGAAGCACAAGGGTGGGAGTTTCTAATAAAATGGCCAGTGTGTAGAAGCACAAGAGTGGGTGTTTCCAATAAAATGTCCAGTGTGTAGAAGCACATGGGTGGGTGTTTCCAATAAAGTGGCCAGTAAAGATCAAGTATAGAGGGGTGTTTCTAATAAAGAGACCAGTGTGTAGAAGCACAAGGGTGGGAGTTTCTAATAAAATGGCCAGTGTGTAGAAGCACAAGGGTGGGAGTTTCTAATAAAATGGCCAGTGTGTAGAAGCACAAGAGTGGGTGTTTCCAATAAAATGTCCAGTGTGTAGAAGCACAATGGTGGGTGTTTCTAATGAAGTGTATTGTAAGGAGATGCACAATGGTGGGTGTTTCTAATAAAGTGGCCAGTGTGTGAAACGACAGGGGGGTTGTTGAGAGATTGGAAGTTAAGTGGATGACGAGCGTCTAATAAATCATCTTTTCATTTCTACGTTTCCGTTCCTCTGCTGCTCGTTTGTCCTCAGAATAATAACTGTTTACCCTGGGAGGCAGAAATACTTGTTGTCATTTTGCTTTGAGTTCTTTCCTTAATTGGATTATTTTAGTTATTTCCTCTTTTTTTACTGGCTGTGTTTCGGCGGTGTTATGAGCGCCGGGCTAATTGAAAGTCGGCGAGGAGGAGTCGGTGCTCCGGGAACACAATGCCGCCAAACAGCATTAATTAATCAGCAACGATTCTTATTACAAACGAGTCTTTTGAAGTAATTAAAAAGCGACGCTCTTGTGCTGAATGGTAAACGCCGAGATCGATCCCGTAAAATCCTGTCTGAAATTCACACTTCAGCAGGAGGAGGGATTAACGAGCCTCAATTTGCATCTGTAACGAGCTCATTAAGAAAGCTCTCACTAATAATAGATCTGACATTTTCCTGTCAAACGAGTCGCCTGAAGAATCGTGAAGGAGCGCTGTCGGAGCCGAGAGGAGGCTCTCGCTGTCATTTATTTATTTATTTAATTAATTCATTCATTCATTTATTTATATTTTAGGACCGTTTTTGCTGCTTGGATTTCTTTTTCAGAGGCAGTTTCACCTGTGTTCATGTTAGATTTACAGTATTAAATATATAAATGTGTGTGTGTGTGTGTGTGTGTGTGTGTGTGTGTGTGTGTGTGTGTACTCCCAGCTTCTGCTGGCTGTTCCCACGTTGTTGTTCGGCAGCCTTGTTCTCCTCTGAGCTTCAGCAGGTTCAGTAAATGTGCATTGGTGTAGAACCTTCACATTATGAGGAGGATCTTCAGACTTTGTGGTTCACCATACTCGTGGTTCACATACACATGGTTCTTTTTGAAGAATGAGAGACTTTTGCTGTAGATAATATTGTTTATTGCTTTTTTAATTCTTATTTATATTGTGTATATAGTGTAAATTATTTATCCAAATTTTTGTAACTGAGTGTCCTGCTATCCCTTTCTGCTGCTACACTGTGAATTTCCCCACTGCGGGACTAATAAAGGACTATCTTATCTAATTGAGATGACTGAAATATGTTCTTCACCAAAAGTGGTTCTTCTGTGGAATTCCTGCAGGCCTTCTGATCACCAGGCGTTGGCTGGGTGACCCATGGTGTCTGCAGAGATGAGGTCCTATATAGAACCGTTGCCTTTACTAAAGAACTCTTGGAGAACTCTGTACTTGCACTTGAAGAAGGTGTACTAGAGTTCTCCAAGGGTGCACTTGAAGAACTCTTAGAGAACCCTGGTACACCTTCAAGTGCACCCTTCAAAACTCCTTCTCTGCGGGTGCTGTACAGAAAGAACTATTTGAATGCTTGACCAAATGAGTATTATATGGCACCAGTACAAAAAAAAGAAAAAAAGGCCCGACCCAATATGGTGTTAGTTTGTCACCGTGGTTCTGTATGTACACGGACAAACTCTTGCAGATGGTTCTCCATACTTGAGCAAGTCTGTCCCAGTCTGTTTCAGGACCTTATGGAACCCACTTTGCTTAGAAAGTAGAAGAGCCTGTTTCACTCATTTCTCACCTCTCCACTCACGGTGTTCGGTGTTGCATGGCTGTTAGTGATGGGCAGCGAGGTAGAACATTAGAACCACGCCCAGACAGTTCTCACACAGGTCTGATCAGCAGTTTTTGTTGGTGTTTTTTTTTTTTTTTTTTTTTTTTTTTTTTTTTTTTTTTTTTGGGGGGGGGTCTTGAACATCTCAAGTCGATTAAATGCGTTAACCTTCCTCCTGGGTGCGGCTCAAGAGGGGTCATCTGAACACCCCATTGGTGGACATTTAGTAGCCTAATTATATTTGACATTTCAAATATATGAGGCATTTTCTTACTTTTAAAGGTTCCTGATGCACTTTTGTAGTTTTAAAGACCACTCTTTTAAATATTGAGGGGCACATTTAAGCTTCCAGTTGTCTGATTAAAGCTTTTTCATTTTGAAGGGTGCTTTTTGAAATTGAGGGACTTTGAAGGGCACTTTTTAAGCTTTGATGGGCACTTTTTTTTATTTTTAAAGAGCTCTTTTTAAACTTTCAAGGGCACTTTTCTTTAACTTTCAGGGACATTTTTTTAAAACAATTTTTGAGTTTTTTTTTTTTTTTTTTTTTTAGCCGCAGGCCCTCGTTAATTTGTGACGCTGGCCAGACATCAGCCGAGAGCAGACAAGTGTGTGCATTTCTTGCATCATGGGATGAGATTTGTCCTCCCCGGTGGTAATTTCTGCATCCAGCTAAAACGGACAGTGGGAGGGAGATTGGGCGACAGGCGTTGTGTACTGGCAGTGTCTGTCATCTGTATTCTACGCTTGTTCCCTCCATAGAGTTGAAATTTAGTTACTGTTGCTCTACCAGCTGGATATTAATGAGGCGGATTATTTTGGGAAGTGGAAGGCGGGGTGAGGGAGCGGGGGAGCGGGCGGGTGTTGTAAAGCAACGAAGGCAGCGTTGATCGTGCTGTGTTTCTGTACCCTGTGAGTGATGCCCCAATTCTGGAGCTCTTGCTCTGACAGGAGCACTTTTAGCCCCCTAATGATGTGCCTGTTGTGGCGCGCAGCAGAGCGAACACCTCCTCGCTGTCATTAACCCAGAATAAAAACCCTTTAGGGGCGCTTAGCTGTTCTCCTGCGCTGGTGGAGCACACCAGGAAAAGAGACAGGAAGGGCTGATGTACAGGAATACTGTGGCAGCTTTCTACCGAATCTCAAATTGGTTCGGATGGTCAGGAACAGCTCAAGAACCAACAAGGCTTCCATGAACTGGAAGCTGCTGGGACATCAAGCCCAGGGAGGTTTACTTCAAAATTGACACCTCAGCTAAAGTTTTCAGCTGACCACACGAACGAAGAAAAAGGAAAAAGTTAATGGTCAGATGAGACAAAGATTGAGTTGAGATGTGTTTTGGAGAAGCAAACGTTAAGCATTCACCCACAAGAATATGGTACCAGCTGTTAAACATGGTGGTGGCAGCATCAGGCTAGTGGAACTGGCGCCTTGCACAAAGGGGATGGAAGAATAAGGAGGGAGGACTAACCTGTTGGAGCAATGTCCTTGAAGGTCAGGTCTGTTCCAGAGGACCAACACCATTTAATTGAGCCATGATCAAATACGGGGCCTTCTGAGAACGTTGATGATTCCTCTTATCCATACATCCAGAGTATCAAAGCACTTTAACCTCCAGTCTAGATCTTTCTCCCCATGCTCTCCATTCTGCACAGTGAGAAGTTCAGAAGTGTTTAGTTTTACAAAAGTTACAAAACCATTTCTCCGTTTGCCGTGAACTCCACATGTAGCAGGTTTTAGCGGGAGAGGTGTGAGAAGCTGCCTGTGGGGTGTGTGGCGCTGAAGTGTGTGCTGAGGCAGGTGACACTGTCTGCAAACCCTGCAGCTTTACCTCCAACCCACACCCCACCACCACCACCACCACCACCACTCTCTGCACTTCTTATTGTTGGGGTTTTTTTTTCCCCTCTTCACCCTCGCTAAGTTTATAAGGAACACGGTGTGTGTGTGTGTGTGTGTGTGTGTGTGTGTGTGTGTGTGTGTGTGTGTGTGTTGTAGAGGTGTGTTGGGATAGGAATTGATTGTTTTAATCAATAGTAAACTCTCATTTTGATGTTTTTACACTCTAAAATCCACTACTGTGTAAATAACCCCCTACGAGTGTGTGTGTTCGGTGTGTATTTCCAGAATTAATCCAAAATAATTGTAAAATTTGAGGTTTTCATTGCTTTGAGTGGTTTCTTGTCGAAGCATAATGGAATCATATAACGGTCACACATGCGAAGCCCGTTATCATCTGACTTTCACAGGAAACCTTAGGAAACTCTGTGGGTCTACACACTTCTTTTTGAGCTGTGTCGGAGTTGTGTCTGAGCCCAACTTAATCAGTTTAATCTCTTAAAATGGCTCATGACCCACCGGCAGGCTGGAAGTCCTCCATTACCAAAGAACAGCCCCACCAGTTTGTACAGAATTCCCTGTAGACACTGAGTAATAATACACCTTAGTGTGTAATAAGCCTTGTGTTAAGGGGTTTATCTGTACATGGCATATTAAAAAAAGGCCCTGCTGTTTCTTGTATTTAATATTTTAGCTTGAAGTACTTTTAGAACCAGGAAGGTTTCCTTCCTGTGACCTGCAGAGCAACACTGCACAGTGGAACAGTGCACCACCCTCTTGACTCCGCTAAAATTGAAAGCAGGTTCTTGGGCAGTCATACGTACTCTTTCCCCCCCATCGCATGCGATGTCCTGCCACTGGTGAGGACGGGCAACCAACGTACCTGGAGGGAAGTGCGGCATACCCAGCTCCAACGCACCAACCTGCAGACGCCAGTGACGGGCAGTTGTGCTCCCTCTGGGCCTCGGCTGCCGATGGCTAGCAGCACAATCGGGATTCGAACCAGCGACCCTCTGATCATAGCGACAGCACCTTTGTCAGCTGGACCACTCTGGGCCCTTAGTACCAGATTCTGAAATTTCTCACACCCTGTAACTGCAGCACTATTTTTAAGGTGGAATGGAAACTTCTGTCAATGCCAACAGTGGCTGGGATTGTCTGCGCAACACTTTTGAAGGGATAACCTCCCAATTCAGAGGCCACCATCACTTCACGACTCCCTCTTCGTGAGGGTGTTAAGGGTATCTTTCCTTTGCTGAAGTTTTGCTGAAAGTGGTCATGAGTGAAGGTCATGAAAGCCGAAGACTGTGGTCCCAGATCAGATACGTCTGATTTGCGTCTGGGCATCTTTAACAATGTGCACGTTGCCGGCATCATGGCGCGTCGGCAGTAGAGGTGGGCCCTGCGTTAAGATCATTAGTCTGAGGTTAATCTGGCCATAGCTAATGCCTCATTCATGCGTTGCAGGAATTGAGGATAATTGATGAATACTCTGTCTGTGGGAGAAAACGACTGCATGTGTGATTGTATTTGACCCCCCCCCCCCCCCCCCCCCCCCCCCCCCCCCCCCCCCCCCCCCCCCCCCCCCCCCCCCCCCCCACCCCCCCCCCCCCCCCCCCCCCCCACACACACACACAGACAACCCACTCACCAGCATTAAGTTACCATTAGAGGTTATCAGAGCCGACTGATGCTTTTTTTTTTAGGTGATAATTCTATTTAAACGTCTCTGTATGAAACAGATTGGCTTTATTCCTAGTAATTGGACCAATGATCTGGGTAAATGGCACGGAAAGAGCTTGGCTAATCGCCCCCATCGCTTTTAATCAAGGCTCAGTTTGTTCTCTTATTTGAGCAGGAAATGGATTGGCCATCTTTGCATCCCTGTGAAGCTTTTGGTAATTGATTCTCTTCTTCTTCTTTATTTTTTTTTGCCCGTGCGTTATTAACACACATTCTCGTTTTGTTTGCCGAGGAGGGCGTCGTGAAGCGATGATGGTTTTTGAATTGGGAGTTGAAAGGAGACTTCGGCTGCTCCCCTTCGCATCATTACCTCTTAACCCTTCAAAATCACAGCCATTGTTGGCAATAACAACACAAGCGTGTTATTTCTGACTCCTAGCCCAGTGTAACCCGTGTAACTCTGTGTTAAATGTGTGGGTTTTAAGCTTTTAGCAGAGCAGGACTTTATTTTATTAAGCTTTTATTAAAAATACAGATTTAATAGAAGTGTACGCTTTCTTAAACCTTGGTGTTGCTGGTCATAACGTAATATTTCATCTAAATATTTATCACTGTTAACACAAACTATCATGCTTCACATCCCCATCCCACCACCCGACACTCCTGGCTAATTCAGAGCCCCTTCCTGACACGGCGCTATGCAACGGTATTTTGTTAAATGCAAGAAGCACCAGAACATCCGGACCCTCTGTCGGTAGGTGCTTGCCACTGCTGACCTGAGCCCATCACCCTACAAGCCTTGCTGGTTTTAAGATGGTCAGATTTAGGAATCTCACGTATGTTTTTAAACGCTGCGTATCCAAATGTTTGTGGACGCTCCTTCTGATGAATGCATTCAGCTATATGATGTTGCACCCACAGCTTGTCTAGTCCCTGTAGAGAAGTACTGTCAATAGAATAGGACTCTCTGGAGCAGATAAACGTTAGGAACCTGTTGGCACCATTACACTTAAAACCAGGCGTGGGCTAGAGGGGTGTAAAGCCCCCCACAGCATTGAGCTGTGGAGCAGTGGAAGAAGGGGGCCTTAACTTCATCCTGATGCTCATTAACGCTCGTTGCTGAATGTAATCAAAGCAGGATCAACTTTTTTAATATGTAAATATATATAAGTACCCTTGAGAAACAATGAATAAGCAGGTGTCCCAATACTTTTGTCCAGATCTATTCACACCTTCCCTGCTGTACACTCAAATCCTCGTTAAGACCATTTTGTCTCTCTCTTGCTCTCTTGATGTCTCTCACCCTCATATTCTCTCTCTTTCTCACTCCACTCTCCGTCCAGCTGCTTCAACATCCCTGCAGCTAATGACCTCTCCTCCTGTTGCCACGGAGACCCGGTGCTGTAGCGACAGCTCGAGCATCTCTTCTCTTTTCCTCCCTCCCTCCCTCCGTCCTTCCTCTTCATTCTCTCCGCCTCCCTCGCTCTCTTTCTCTCCTGCTTCATATCCCAGGGCAGAGCTCAGAGATAACACACTTATCTAATACCTGCCTCCTCCACTGCCTCTCTTTCTCTCTCACTCTCGCGCTCCAGCACTCTCACACTCTCTCTTGCACAGTCTAATGCTCTAAATCACCTAATGACAACATTTTTACACATGTAGCTCCACACACTCTGACCCCGTTTACATCTGTCTAGGCCTAGATAAGTTAGCTAGCAGGCTAAACACTGCAGCACAGGCCGCGTTCCAGCTAACCGAGGCTCTAATCCACCTGTTTAGAGGATAAAACCTCGTATCTGAGAGCACAGAGAGTCGGGGGAAGCGTCTGAGCAGGGTTCTCCACTGCTTTCAGGCTTATTTTAGTAGGCCGGCTCATTCAGGTTTGCTTTCTGTGGCTGTTAGTCTAACTGAGCATGTTGCTAAACTTGCAGCTACGCCGAGCTTTGGTTTTCAGAGCATTACTTCACCAATCAGTGAGCTCCCGCAGCACCCCCACCCTGCGACTCTCTTAAACACACATGGGGGGGGTGAGCTTATTGGGCGTGTACTAGATAGACACAGAACAGAAATCGGACACATCAGGCAGTCATGATTTTGAGATGATCAAGATTGATTGATTACCTGACCTGATTACTGTGCCTGACTCCTGTTTCTCACCTCACTCAGTGCGTTCAGGTTCTGTAATGATGCTCTTACTCACTGCATCCCTCATCTTCATCCTCTCTCTGTCTCTCTGCTGTCTTCTCAGTATTTCTCTTGCGTCTCTTATATATGTTGTGTAATGCAGGTGAATGGTCTTTGGGATAGCTTGTAGAAATGAATCAGAATCATGAAATATGGAAATATTTGCAGTGATGCTCTTTGAATCTGTAAGATGCTTTTTGTAATTGTTGATGCTTTGAAAATACTGCATGCAAAGCTTACGAGAGTGATGTGAGACTTACAGCTGTCCTGTTTTTCCTCCAGAGCACGTGTGCTCCATCATGGCGTCCATGCTGAGGAACCTAAAGGGGCAGCAGAGAAGCCGTCTGCTCAGCAAGTTCACGGAGAACGACTGCGAGAAGGTAGACTGCACACTGTTAGACTCTGTTAGGACACTCCTTTCTAGTTGGTCCACCTTGTAGATGTGAAAGTCAGAGACCGAAGGTCCTCTGTCAGCACTCGGTCACTTCAAGAACTAAACAGCTGTCGGCAACAACGTAAATTGTTTGGGGTTGTGACCTCACAACCCTGTTAAAGTCAAGACGGGCTGTTTTTTCAGACATTTAGTTTTACACTATATTGGCTTTTTAAGGCTGCTTAAAAGTCCAGACACCCCATAAAAAATTTTATATTTCTGAACATATTTAAAGATCTGGACATTTGATCTTCATTTGAATAATATTAAGAGGTGAAGGGAATATAGCTTAACACATACAACTGAAGAAATGTCTTCAACATCAAATCAAATGACATGTATTTGTATAGCTCTTTTTACAACCGGTGTTGTCACAAAGCAGCTTTACAGAATCAGTAATTAGTAAAAAGACAAGTAATCAATAACATAAGAAGACATGAAGGATCCAAGACCCCCACTGAGCAGCCAAAGGCGACAGAGCTGGAGGAAGAAAATCTGTGGAGAAACCAATCCATACACAACCCATCCTCCTCTGCTTTTGTACTTTTTAAAAATCATTGATAATTAATTTTTCACCGAACCACCACATAAGACTGTTTTACGGCTCAGGTGTGCAACATAATCTTAATATCATAATATAATATAATAATAATAATGTAGTGTAACTAATATAATTATTGTAGGCATAGTAAGATGAATGAGAGTAATGATGGTTAATGGTAATATTAATAATAGTGGCAGAGTCCATGTAAGTTTTAACATGATCATTAGGCAGGTATGCAGTGGCAGGAGGGCGGGCAACTGGTCTGACATGGGTGGTAGGGGAGCATCATATGTGAAATTTGATAAATTACATTTACTAAAATTTTGCTATTCCCCCTTTAGCTTAACCTCATGTTAGGTATTTCCAATAACCATCTACCAGCTGTTTTTCTCCCACTCCTCCATGCAGAATTCTCTCAGCTGTGGGGTGTGTGGGGTTTTTTGTTGCACAGCCAGTGCAAAATCAGTCCAGTCTCAATCAGTCCAGCATCTCAATAGAATAAATATCCACCTTTGGAAATATGCACCTTTGGTTTCTCTCTGGAATATTTTGGGTCATTGTCATGTTGCATGGTCCACCTCTGTGCTTTAGTTTTTAGACTGTGGGGCAGTGAGGAAGAGGTTTTAACCCTCGTCTGATCAGTGAAAATGCAGCACTTGCAAAAGTAAACACTCTTGGCGTGAGGGCAGATCGTACAGGACTTCCAGAAGAAAGGCGGGGCTGCAGGCACGAATGGAGCTAAAGGTGGCTGCAGCCGAGTCGGGTGCAAGAGAGGTTTAAAATTGGCCCAGATACTCCCATGGGGCTGTGCTTGAGTGGTTTTATTTGTGTGTGTGTGTGTGTGTGTGTGTGTGTGTGTGTGTGTGTGTGTGTGTGTGCGTGCATACCTGGTTTTGTAAAGTGTGTGTGTGTGTGTCCCTCCCTGCAGGTGGACCGACTGATGGAGCTGCATTTTAAGTACCTGGAAGCCGTTCAGCTCGCTGACAGGAGGATTGAAGGAGAAAAGCACGTAAGAACATGCGCACATACACACTCGTGCTTACAAACACACACTCATACACACTCCCACACACACATTCGTTTGGCTCCCATAGCGAGCCCTTCCTCTCACCTTGCTGGACTGGAGGTTAGATCCGAGTGATGAGAGTGACACGGATGCAGAGATAACAGAAGCTCACGTCACCCCACTCAGCCTCAGAGCTTGACTTTAGCATTCCCTGCTGCCTCCCCCTCCTCCGCCACTCACCTCCGAGCTTTAAACACCGCTGGAGCTGGATTAGCTTCACCAGGAGATGTTTTATTAGCCAGTTCTTATGGGCTAGAGGGTCTGTCCAATTTCCTTACAATTCCCACAGAAAGCCCGGAAAGTGTTGCGCAACAGGATACACTCAGAAACACTAAAAACACACCTCAGCCTGGTCTGTTGGCGAAACAGATTCAACCAATTACAGAAGACCATTCAGTCCACTGTTTTTACTGTCTGGCTGTGAAAGCTACACACTGCAGATTCATACTGGATTCATATCACTTCAAAAGTATTGAACTATAAAGATATAGACACAAGAGATTCATACTGGAGACTGTAAAAACGACACGCACTATAGATTCATACTGGATTCAAATCATTCTGCTAATATTAGTGTCAGACAGCAAAGTCTGCACACGTTGTAGATTCATACTGGATTCGTATCACTCCAGAATGACTGGTGTCGGACTATAAAGATCTAAACACTGCAGATTCATACTGGAGTCTGTAAAGGCTGCATGCACTGCAGATCAATACCAAAAATCAAATAATTTCATTAATTTTTTTTTTTTTTTTACTGTCAGACTAAAAGCTACTTGCAGGTTCATACTGGAGACCATAAATTCATACTGAATTCAACACACTCCACTTACTTTTAGGCTTCAGCAGCTGCCTGCACTGCAGATTCATACTGGAGACTGTAAAAGCTGCTCACACTACAAATTCATACAGAATTAGAAGAACTCCACAATTATTCCTGTCAGACTGGAAAAGCTACACACACACACACACACGGCAGATTCATACTGGATTCAAATCACTCCACTGTTTTTGCTGCCAGACTGAAAGCTGCTTGCACAGCAGATACTGGATACTGGAGACTGTAGAAAATACACACACTGCAGATTCATACTGGAGACTGTAGAAATTACACACACTGCAGATTCACACTGGAGACTGTAGAAAATACACACACTGCAGATTCATACTGGAGACTGTAGAAATTACACACACTGCAGATTCACACTGGAGACTGTAGAAGTTACACACTGCAGATTCATACTGGATACTGTAGAAGTTACACACTGCAGATTCATACTGGAGACTGTAGAAGTTACACACTCTGCAGATTCACACTGGAGACTGTAGAAGTTACACACTCTGCAGATTCATACTGGAGACTGTAGAAGTTACACACTCTGCAGATTCACACTGGAGACTGTAGAAGTTACACACTGCAGATTCATACTGGATACTGTAGAAGTTACACACTGCAGATTCATACTGGAGACTGTAGAAGTTACACACTCTGCAGATTCACACTGGAGACTGTAGAAGTTACACACTCTGCAGATTCACACTGGAGACTGTAGAAGTTACACACTCTGCAGATTCACACTGGAGACTGTAGAAGTTACACACTCTGCAGATTCACACTGGAGACTGTAGAAGTTACACACTGCAGATTCATACTGGAGACTGTAGAAGTTAGAAGTGTGTGTGTGTTTTTCTCATTTTCTGTCCATATATCCATCCATCCTGTGGAGAGATTGATGAAGCAGTGAGGGGTCAGGACTTGTGGAACCTCCAGCCTCATGTGATTAGAAGCTGGGGGGGATCTGCTCGTCCCTCCCGAGCTGGGCCCTGACTGCTGAATTCTCTTGTCCTGTTCTCTTTTCTCTACACCTCTGCTCCTCAGGTCGTTCGAAGCCGAACGCTGTTAAGCCAAATTCCTGTGAGCGCTATAAAAATCCATCACCCGTAGAGGGGACAGTGTTTCAGCAGGCCGGGAGTCTCATCACGGACACTTGTTCTTTCAGGCTGTCTCCTTTTCTTTACAGCCTGATGGAAGCTACAAATCCTCCTCTATCCTCCTGTTCCCCTTTCTTTTACCACACTCCTAACACAGTGCCCTCTGCAGTGGGGTCTCTCAGGCCTACTGAAACACTCTTTATAGGCCTACAGACGTTTGGCAGCACCGTTCAGGTCCCAGGGAGTATCTGTGCCTGCCTGTGGGCTGTAGGCTGGGCTGTAGGCTGGGCTGTAGGCTGGGCTGTAGGCTGGGCTGTAGGCTGGGCTGTAGGCTGGGCTGAAGGCTGGGCTGAAGGCTGGGCTGAAGGCTGGGCTGAAGGCTGGGCATACAAGGGCTGCAATAGGATGAATGGCGTCGCTCTCATTCCCATTTGTGGCCGGATAGCTGCTACTGCACCAGGGTGGAGCTGCACTACGAAACCACTCCCCAGAACTGTGTAACGAGTCATATTAGTCATATTAGTGTAAAATCCTGTAGTATTACTCTACATCCTCAGTCCACATGCTTCTCTACCTTCAGATCAAGCTTCTGGAGCTCTCAGCTTGTCCATAAAGTACAAATTGTAATGAAGCTGCAAATCAGAGCAAACCAGTGGAATATTCTGGAAGTCTTTCCTAGGTTAAGTTAGAAGTTGAACATTTTGTGTTGGTGGTTGCTGGCAGCTCGATGCCTCTGGCCTACAGTGTTCACCACAAGTGAAACTTCCTGTTCTATCCTTTTTTTTTGCTGTTATTTTTATTATTATTATTTCAGAGGTCCATTAGTCTACAGAGGAAGTGCTGACGGCAGGCCTGTGGTTAATTTTAGTCTTCGGGAGACGGAGGAGAGACGCAGATTTCACAGCGTTTCCCCACTGTCATATTAAACACCTGCGATTCTCCAACACAAAGTGACTAAAAATCGCTGCCTGCTTTGTCCCCCGGGCCTTTCTGGGCGTAATTGACTCGCCAAGGCCCCGGTTCCACAGCTTTCCTCTGGTTTCTCCTGTAATGACTGAGTGTGAGTGTCTGTGTGAGTGTGTGTGTAGGTGTTCACTCCCTGAGGTTCGCATAAGCTATATGCAGCTAATATTTTGAGCCCATTAAAAGCCCAAGCAAAGAGCAGGCCTCGATCGAAACCAGAGCAGCAACCCGGCGACACGCCGTTCCTCCTGAGAAGACTATCTATGCCGATCGTTCTTTTTCTCTCCGTCAGAGTTCTGAGATTTTCTGAGTTGAAGAAGCACCAGTGTAATAAGAGCCTGTGGCCCATAATCATAATCATCACACGCCTCCGACGGAGATCGCCGAGCCTACACAACGGGATTCTATGGCCATTAGGCTTTTTCATTCCAAAAGAGCACGAGCATCCACCTCCTCCGCGAAACTACACGCCTTGCCTCTTAAGAGCTTTTCACACGGACAGCAGCAAATCACCCACTGCTCTTCACCTACAAAAGGTCAGCAGTCTGGAAAGCAGCCCATGCGGCGGGCGGAAAATTGCTCACGTGGGAACCATGTTAACTGCAAATCTACAGAAATACACAAAAGTAGGATCTGAGGTACTCTGAGTGGCTCAGTCAGGGGTCTTATGTGCTGCCACTATGGCCCGGGGGTCCCGAGTTGGAATCCTAAGCCATGTCGCTTTGCCATCAGCGGATGGAGTCTAAGGGTGCACAATTGGCCGTGCTCTCTCCGGGTGGGTGGATGGTGCTCTTGCCCCTCTGGCCGCGAAGGTGACCGGGGCAGATGTGTGTTAACTGGTGTTGTGGTGGGGGGCTTTTTAAATCTTTAACACTTTAGGTAAAATAACAAATCCTTTGCCTCGTTAGTTTTACTATGTAATTAGTTTAAGCCAGTTTACGTCCCAATAATCCCACCTACTCCCTAGGACTCCCCCTTTCACTTGTATCGCGACACCACCCAGATCCCCAGCTCTGATCCAACAGCCAAATAGACACCTGAGCCGGCCAGCCTCACGATGGGACTAATGAAGGGAGAGAGCACGGGCAGCTGTGCTCTCTCAGACTCTGGCCACTGAAGGCAAAGTGGCTGGCATGGCTGGGGATTCTAACTCGCGACCCCTAAGCCATAGTAGCAGCTGACTGGGCCACTGATCCACTAGGTAGGAGATCCCCCGGTAGAGCGTTCTTGGGGGTGGAGTGCCGTTTTTACCTTTACCTCTAAACATATGAATAAGTCAGCAGGAGTTATTAGATTTAGATAGAAGATTGCAGGGCGTGTCCATTAAACCGCCTGCTTTGATGCACCATATTTAACGTGATCTCTCAGGGCTGAAGAAGTCAGTTATGATTTCAGATTGCCTCTAAAACCAGCAATTCTAAAATTGAAATGGCCCATTTAGACTCCAGAAGGCTGCGTTTGTACTTCATGCTTCAGATGATGCTTAATGACCAGGTCGTCCACCGTTCCGCGCATGATTTCCCAGCCTCAGGACCACCGGCGTGTGTGCAGCTGGCAGTCAGGCCGCGTTTCTGCGAGGCTGTGTTCGGAGGCAGGGATTATTGGAGGAGAGGAGCAGCCGGGCTGGGCTGGGATGGGCCGGGCCGCAGCAGCCCGTGACGGACGCTCCTGCTCCTGTCTCTCCGCTGCTCCCAGACGCTTCCCTTTGTTCTCCTGCCTGCGTGTAGCTTGTTTCCCACGGCATGCTCTAGCACCTCTCGCTTGTTCACACACACACACAGAAACACACACACACACACTGTATAACCACCTGAAAAGGTTGGTGTTCCCGGGAGGGAGGGCCGCGCCGCTCGCTGCAATTACGCTGCAGAAAAATGCACACCGGCAGCCCGTCACTTTTACCACGGAGCCCTCAGTTTGGATTGAGTCCTGACCTTGAGCTCCACAAATGCGCATGGAGTACCAGGTTTTTGGGCCTTTAAAACATGCATATTGCAACGTGAGTGTCCTTTAAGCAGTGACTATATCAACCACATATTTAAAAAGGTATATTCTAGATCACAATCACTGAATTCATCCTGATACTATAATGTATTGTCCTATTTCCCACCCCAGTAAGATCATACGCAGTTGGATGTGGGTAAAAAGGGTTAATTTTTGTAGACGGTTGTTGTTGTTGTTGTTAGAAACCAAGGCCAAAACCAATAGATATTAGCAGATCTCTAGTTTTTGAATTGATGTACAGCTTATTGATTTTCTATAGACTGTTGTAACTCACTATGAGAGTTGGGGCAATCATTGGGGACCAAGCACTGTACACCATTACATTACAGTACAGCACAAATGATGGGCAGTGTTTTAGACTGGCCTTATTTATGATAGATGTTGAGTAGATTTCTAAGTGCAATTCTCGAATGCACCAGAATTGCCGTGTTAAAATTCGATTAAAATTTACGAATTCCCCCTAAACTCGGCCATTCAGGGTTGGTTTCTGAACTTCTCTGTTTTTCCATACTGCTCATGAGTTCATGTCACGTGGAAACCATGTTAACTGCAAATCTACCGAAATACACAAAAGTAGGATCTGAGGGACTCTGAGTGGCTCAGTCAGGGGTCTTATGTGCTGCCACTATGGCCTGGGGGTTGGAATCCTGAGCCATGCCGCTTTGCCATCAGCGGATGGAGTCTGAGGGAGCACAATTGGCCGTGCTCTCTCCGGGTGGGTGGATGGTGCTCTCGCCCCTCTTTACTCTTAAGCTAAGGTGACCTACGCAGACGTCTGTTAACTGGTGTCAGGGAGATGGTGGGGGTCTTACGAGTGTATAAATATGAGTGTGTGTGTATATGTGTGTATATATATATATATATATATGTGTGTGTATGTGTATATATATATATATATATATATATATATATATATATATATATATATATAATTATGAATTTATCTTTAACACTTTAGGTAAAATAACAAATCCTTTGTTAGTTTTACTATGGAATTAGTTTAAGCCTCAAGTTTACCTCCCAATGATCCCCCTACTCCCTAGGACTCCCCCTATCACTTGCATCGCACCCGACACCACAATGCAGCCAAAACGCATCATCATCCTTGACACCGCATTTCACTTGGAAATATGTCACCGTACTGAAGGAAAATGTTAAAATGACAGGTTTCTTTATTTTCTTTCTTTATTTTTAATCTAATTTATTAAATAATAATTTAAGTTCACGCTGCTTTGAACCTTTATTGTAATTGCACTGAGAGATGCTGCCCTGCCGGCGCACTGTGGTCTAGTTCAGACGGGATTGTGATTGTGATTGTTGCGCGATTGAAGTTTTGCCTGGGCGTCGACAGGGCTGGCAGAGATGTTGACTTTAGTGGCTAACGGTGTCCTTGTTGACTTCATCACAGATGGCGTGGGTGGAGCGCTTTTAATGAGTCACGACATTCCATTAGTCTAGTTTACAGCTTGTTTTCTTCCTTTTATACATTGCCCTTATTCCAGATGCTGTAGAATGTAAACCCCTTCGCAGGTCTGTCTGGCGTTTCTTTGTGGGGCGCTATCCACAAGCCTGCGGTAGGACGTTGCCGGTGCTGGAGTGCTCTTTGGGTTTCACTGGAGCTTTTAATAAAGCCAACAGCTCGTTACCAGTGAGGAGACGTTAGTAACTGTCGGCTGAATTAAATGATGGAGTGGCTTTCCGCCTCGGGCGGCTTTGTTTTGGCCTCAGAAAACCTCCCCGAGCTTTCTAATGGTGATGAATTCCTGTTTAGGGAGTATTGACAAGGCTAGGATATTGACGTGTGGGCTAAGCGTTTAAGATTGATGCATATGAGGATGTGTGGGTTGTGTGTGTGTGTGTGTGTGTGTGTGTGTGTGTGTACCACCACCCAATTTAAGTCCCAAACTGATGATCAGTAGCAAGATTGGACCTGAAGGCAGCAGTAACTCGGCTGAATTTAAAAGTCAGATTTATTTTTGCTGCTACTGTTCTTGGCGCAGTGTAGCGCTCAGTGTCCGAGGCCCAGTAGGATCTGCTTAAATAACCAAAAAGCAGCTTTACGGAGATCAGGGTCCGAGCCTCTTGTGCTCTAGCCAAAAACAGTAGCACCAAGGCTCAACACTAGGTCGGATGAAGATATTTTAAGGGCAAGGAGAATTAGATCTATCATTTCCGTCTCTATATGAATATATCAGCAAGGATCAGTCTTATAGGGGGATGAATAAACTGGCGCAAGCCTAGTTAAAAAGGCGAAAAGCCAGACGGTAGCACAGACATGAGCATTCCCTGAAAATCAGCATCCCAGTGTCCCAATGCCAGCAAACCAACAGCACCAACATCTCAGTGTACCAGTAATCTCCATGTCCATTAAGCCCTGATAGATGGTAAATCGGACAAGGACGATGTGGTTGTCTACCTCAGGGGGGCGCTATACAACACTAGATGAAACAAACTGAACTAACCGTCTGTTTAAATTCAGTGTCAGGAAACCTGGTTAGTCGTATGTTTTGTTCCAGCTCGAACCGTGAGGTCTAAACAGCGGTGGAGGTCCGAACCGTGACTTTTGTGTACCGCCACCCAAGTCATGTTTGTGTGTTTATCACAGGAAATGGTGCGGCGAGGGGAAATCCTGGATGACTCGATGGAGGATGAGTTTTACCTGCGGCGTTTAGACGCTGGACTCTTCGTCCTGCAGCTCATCTGCTACATCATGGTGGAGATCAGCAGTGCTGGAATCCCACAGGTACGCAAACGCCCACCTCAGCTGACCTCGCCTGTGGATTCAAGTCCAGTTTATTCAAGTAAAGTGGATCATATGTCCATCCCTACTTCCACCATGGCTTTTGTGTTGATGCATGTGTGTATTCCCCTCACAGCTGCAGCAGAGAGTGCATCAGATCCTGAACCTGAGGGGTGGCTCGGTGAAAGCCGTGCGCCACATCATGAGAGGTGAGCGGAGCTGTCAGCCTTTCTGAGCTTTCAAAAAACCAGCCGTTCATTTAGCAATATACGGCTTTCCCATACGGTTTTATGTCCAGTTTAATACTGGGGGGGGGCACAGTTTAATACCCCTCTAGCCCACGCCTGGCATTAGGCATCCCAGCTAACATGCCTGTGTGGGGCCTGTACAGGTAGTTCAATAGGAAAGCATTGTCCCCAGATCTTTGATGCTCGCCAGGGTCCGTGATAGGAACAGAGGTTCTACACGGGGTTGTACACTGCAAAAGGGCCTAGATGGGTCCCATGTGAGATTAAGGTGGGCTGTAACAATTGGGAAGTCCAAATTACAAACCCACTCAGAGCCACTCATATGAGCCTGTTGGCTGGAATGCCACCAATTGGTTCATGTTTGTTGATCTGCTCCAGAGAGTCCTATTCTATTGGCAGTATTTCTCTAGCCAGCATAAAAAAGCTGAATGCATTCATTAGAAGGGGTGTCCACAAACATTTGGATTGATTTTGGGGGGCGACTGTTGACTTGTAGTGTTTGTAGTGTTTAGCTTCTAGCTTTACCTCCAGCACTAAACTACAGAAGGAGCATTTGAGACCCCGGACATGCCTTGGCTGAGCTAATACCCTCTGTATCCAGCATGTTTTATTGATTAGGCTAAGTCTGGTTATGAGGAACAACTGGTTTAAGCATGTAGCTCGACTTTCATGCATCTGTCCGTCCCCATGCCTACTCTGAGCCCACTCTGTATTCATGAACAGCATCCAAAAGCCTGCAAGCTCAAGCTGCACCATCATTTTTCTGTAATTTGGTCTCAACCACAGACCCTGGAGGAGTTGTGTTTTCGAGGAAACTTCATGAATACTCACTCAGATTCATCCAGACGACGCCGCTCTTGGCACCTGTTGCGTCTCCCTTCCCGCTATGAGAGAGTTTAAAAATTGCCTGGCTATCAAACACAGCGAGAGAGCGAGAGCGTGAGAGAGAGAGAGAGAGAGAGAGATGGTGCTTTCTCCTCGCCACTGGATAGACTGTGCCATGAATGGTCGCAAATAGCCGCTCGCTGTCTGCACGCCTTCTGTGCATAATCAAGCATACGCAACACAACAGCGCTGAAGCCTTTGAACATAATTAAGTCCCCCATTTCAGCACACATCCTCAGAAGCCGCCCGCCTGCTCCGGCGCTGCTCTTTCCGCAGCGAGCTCGCTCTGTGAGCTCGGCCATAAATGATTAATGAGGAAGGGAAGCTCCAGCCTGCTTTAAAAAAAAAAAAAACGCTGGCTGACTCGGAAATGGCTGCTGGAGAAGGCCGGCAACACGTCTCTCCTGTCAGGGCGTCCATCCGCACCGCTCACCCTGAGCTAGAGCTTAAAAAAAGGAGATCCCATGAAGACGTTTTAGGACTTTTGGAGACTTCTTTACTCATCTCGAGGTCTCTACTCTTGGGCTGAACGTGCTGGGAAGGCCTGGCCTGGCCATGCTGGTAAGTGATTTAGCGGACAGTGGACGTCTGATTTCTGATTGATCTTCTTAAACCCCTTCCCAGACTCATCTGCATCTACAACCTTCTCCCGAAGAGAGCTCTTTGCATCTGGCCGTGGTGATTTCGGCAATCCAGAGCAAACCAGACTAAATGTCTGAGGCCAACTTACCAAAATACCTAAATACCTAAGTCTGAGTTTTCTCTCTAATAGAGTGAATCTGGCTCCTCAGGGCCCCCAGTGTAAGCATACAAAGTATATCTAGATATGAAGATCTTCCCAAAGTCTAATAAACGTCTGCTGGATTGCTCTCTCCTGGGCGGTCCTAAAAGTGGGTCAGGTTTACCTCAGCATACCCCCAAACCAATCACAAGGCTAACATGGCTTCACTCTCTCGTCCAGTCTGTGCAACCTGGACAGCTGAAGCTAAACCTGCAAGCTAAAGCGTGAGCCACAACTGCCTTGCATACCCCTTTCCGTCTGGCATCCTTAATCCTTCATGTTCTCCTAAGCTTCAGTATCCTCCTTTAACTGCTCTCCTCCCTGCCGATGACGTTGACTGGTGAAATAAGGACTCCCCGCCTCCTGTCCGGCCTCCTCGTCCACCTATTTCAAGGACGTGTGCTTTGGGCTCAAGTTTCTACTCTAGTGCGATTATGAATTGCTCTGATCCCTTGGAACAACTCGCCACTCTGCAGCACGTCCCCTTTCCTTCTGCTCGGACTCTCAAAGCTTTACACAACCCCAAAGAATCCATAATTCCGAATCCGCTCCGTAATTTCAGACACTGGCTGTGATTTGATGAGGACTACGCATCCTTTCAGAAATGTCCTAAAATTAAGACGCAACATAAGGGTGCAATTTTCATAACACTGTCAGGTTTTAATAAAGGTTCTCTGTATTGCACCTTTTAAACGCTGGTGTGGGCGCGGAGACTGCCTCGGAGCGGATGCCACCTCTTCCCCTCGCACACTGTCTTTCGTCTTTCTGTCGGAGTGCAGAGAGGGAGAGCGGAGCAGCTTGTGTGTGGGAGGCTTGCTTTAGCAGTGGAATTGCTGCCACCGCGCTGATAAATTGAAATTTTCTCCTGCCGGCTGGTAGCAGCTGTGGCCTTGAGCAGGCCTGTGTAGAGGGAGCGCTGCCAGGATGGAGCTCAGCCTCGCGGGCAGCTCACAGCAGCGGGAGCACAGCGCTGCTGGAACCTGCCCTCCTCCATCCCCACCCCCTTTGCTTTTGAGCTGACATTAGCCAAAGGGGTTTATTATGGTCACAGGGATACTTTGTCTGAAAGTGCTGCTAACAAACGCTGAGAAATGGCAAAGTGAGTCTTAGGCCTGAGCATTGCTGTGGACTCTGCTGTGGTGGGGTCCGTCGCTCAACGCGGCCGAGAACCACCTACCACCTGTAAAGCTTCTCCATCAGCAGCCGGAGCCCGAGAGAGCACAGTCAGCCATGAAGAAACGTGGCTTACGATGTGTGAATCTGATGGATGTAGTGTTGGTGGTCTACCAGTTCTGGCATGGCCAAGTGTCCAATGCTTTAAGGAACCTTAAAGCAAAGTGGAACAGTATACCTGGTCAAAAGTTTGCTCAGGGTCACACATCGTGCCTCCTTTGAGGGACTGGGAAACCCAAACCCAGTCCCAAATCCATTTCTTGATTTGCGTAGTTGGGAGCATTGGGCAATCTGGCGGTCCCTGTATTGGGAAACCAGCAACCCCAGACCCTGACCTGTTCCTGCTCCAGTTTATTTAGGGCTGGTCAGGGCTAGTTCAGGTCAGACGATGCAAGGAACAGTTACGGCCCTTGGGAGTCTCGGGAGAATTACTGTTGAAGGAGGGTCTCATATCAGTACAATGGGGGCAGCTGTACCTCCACAATATAGAGATTTAGGCGTAGTCAAAGGCAACTGGGGGACTTCCAGCTTAGTCTGAGTTAGATGCCAGTTTCTTTGACAACTGTTGCACGTGAGAAGAGGCGGTTGCAAAGTTCCACCCCTTCAAAGCCCGCCGTGTTGCCCTGCGCGTCACCCTATTTTCCGGGTCCTGCTTGCTGGCACTCTGCGTGTGTCTGGTTGGAACGCTGTCAATGCGATCACAGCCTTTTTTTTTTTTTAGGCTGGATTTCCTCAAGCAGCGCAACATCAGACACCACAGAGTGGGTCAGGCTCCGAGCCTCAGGCACTGACCCGTCAAATACTTTTTTTCTATTATTTTATTTATTTAATTTTTTCCCCTCCTGTCTCCTCCAGCTTCTTGACTCCACACTCTCTGGTCTCCTTTTTCCAGTAGTGGTGTAACGATAGAGATTTTCTGATACTGTGTGTATCGTGGTTAATCTGATACAAGACTGCAGTGGCCTGTTTCGGTTCTTGGAAGGCGAATACATGAAAATCCTGGCTGTATTACCAGGGGTGTCATTTACAGTGCCCATGAAATATGCCCCCTCTCCATTATTCTTACATGAATATCGTGGTTAATATTGGAACTCATTGAACGGAAACCATCCCGGTTTGTCAGTCAGTACACTCTTAAAAACGAAGGGTACAGAGGGTTCTTTGAATGCTGCTATAGAAGAACCATGATTGGTTTTGTAAAGAACCATTTTTGTAAGAGACATGAGTGTGTGAAGGACCCTTACATTGATAAAGTTTGTGGACACCCGTTTTAAGAAGTATATTCTGCTACTTTTACGTTGCGCCCTGTGTGTGTGGTCATTAGTGTGTGTGGTCAGTGAATGGATGGGTTAAAGATAGAGGCGGAACCCCTGTGCCCAACACAAATGGTGAATGTAGTCTAAAATACAACCCAATTCCATTCACAGTATGTACGTCTACATGGACGTTTACACGCCAACCCCAAAACATTAGGATGTAATATTAATATAACCTTGAGCTGCTTCTAATCTTCCAGATTTCCATCAATCCAAACCTGGACCTCACTGTCTCGTCTCTTTCTCGTTACACTTCCTAAGAATGGTCTGGGAGATTGCGTGGGTTTAGCTTGGCCGATTAACTGTGTTTGGTTTTCCGCTAAGTGGGCGGTGTTGTCACACTTCTAATAGTAAATAATAGGCTCTCCACTTTCCTACTCCAGGAGGCTGGCGTCTTGTTTTCAACAGTGCAGCATTTATACACTGTGCATCATGTCCACCCCTGGTTTGGAATGACCTTGGCCCATTATATCAGCCCCTCTGACCACCGCACAGGAGCACTGTGTAGTTCTGTAATTCCAGGCTGTTCCTCTGTTTTTCAGCCTCCTCCTCTCACCCTGTTTGATCTTTAATGCTCGGGACCCCACAGGACTAAGCAGCATTCTCAGCACTGCAGTGAATCTGACGGATGTGGTGGTGGTCAGTGTGGTTCTAGTGTGCGTCGTGCTCTGTGGTGGTCAGGACCCTACAGGACTATTAAAGAACTGACCGAGTCTGCAGAGAAACAGATGGATACAGTCTGGAATTATAGAACTACACCGTGGAGCCGTGGAGCCCGAACCAGGGGTGGTCATATATTTGTGTGTGTGTGTGTGTGTGTGTGTTTACATAAGCTTGAGTTGTGTATTAAGGAATATGGACTCTGTGAGGTTGAAGCTTCCAACACCTCTGAGTTTGAAGAGGGATTATCCTCCTCTCTCCGTTTATACAGTATGCAAATACCACCCAAGTGTGTGTGTGTGTGTGTGTGTGTGTGTCCTCTCTTTTGGAAAGCCTAACATGTCTCCTCTCTTTTTTTTAAATTTAACCTTTTCTTCTTTAGTGGTTTTGATCCTTCTCCTGCCACTCTCTGAGGTTGAGTTGGGCTCAGAGTAATCCCCACACGCGCACGCGCGCGCGCGCACACACACACACACACACACACACACACACACACACACACACACACACACACACACTCCACGCTCTTCTCCCTAACCATTACACCGCCAAATAGCCTGCCTTCAAAGAGCACAGCGCCGCAAGGGGGGCCGTCTGCAGCCCTCCAGCTTCAGAGAGAAGGCCTAGTTTGTGTGAGCTTGCGAACGTGGAAGCGAGAGAGAATGGACGGGACCCAGCGGAGGGAGGAAGTGTGTGATTTTAGAGGGGTTTCATGCCTAGAGGGTCTCGACGTGCACTTAAAAGTCAAGGTGCTACAAAGGGTACGTTGAGCGCTGCCATAGAAGAGCCGTTGTTATGAGAGATAACACGTGGGTGAAGAAGCTTGTGTGTGTGTGTGTGTGTGTGTGTGTAAGAAGTGTAAGAGGATCGAGAGGAGGAGCTTGGGGCGTGGTCCTTCTACCAATGTTCTGGCATGGCTCCACTTAATGGCTGGTGGAATAGCTTAGGCCGGTACTAATCAACCATGCGTAGTCTGTGTCCATCTTCATCAGTGTCCCAGGAGAAACCCTGAAAGTCGTGAAAGAAACTTTAGCGGTCAGTGGGTCTTAATTTGAGCACCTCCGAAGGCGTCCTGCTGTGGTATCCGGCACCAAGAAGACTAACGCCAGCAGCAGATCCTCTAAGTCCTGTAAGTTGTGAGGTGGGCGAGGCCTCCATGAGCATCGCTGAGCTTTGGGCACCCATGACCTTGTCTCCGGTTCACCGGTTGTCCTTCCTTGGAGCACTTTTGGTAGGTACTGTCCACTGCACAAGACCTGCCTGATGTTCTGGAGATGTTCCGACCCAGTCATCTAGAACATCACAGTTCAGGTCTAGTCAAAGTGTCTGATTCTTACGCCTGCTTCAGCACCTCCATCACCTTCAAGAACTGGGATCTCACCCACTCCAGCTGCCGGTGGGTTTTTTTTTTGTGTGGTTGAGAGGGCTGAGGGAGCGCAGATGAATTAGTGAAGGCCTCGCTGTGCATCGGCCTGTCTGTCGTTCCTCATCACCACCACAGGTGCAGGTTTAAGTGCTGCTGCTTTTAATCGTATTTGGCCTTTTGAAGCTTTGAAGCCGAGCTCCCAGCTCTTAGCCTGCACTCAAGACAGCGGTGCTGAAAGTGCAGACTGGAGCTTCTCCTCAAGCCTTAATGCTCCTCCTGATCTGTCTGTGAGGGCCGTCGAGCTCACTACAGCAGACAAACATTGGACGATCCAGTGTGTATACAGTCAGAGGTTCAGCTCATCCACGATTGTAGCCTCTCAGATTTGCTCTCGAGAAGAACTGGAGCTTTGCTTTCGTTCATTAATTGCTGGTTTATTTTATCCACACGTCCAGTGTAGTCTGCTGAAGGAGGGCGGGACTGGGGAGCTACAATCCTGGCTTGTGTCAGAGCAAAATACAAGCTGGGCTTCAGCCTGGACTTCTCTGAATGGTTCACAAATGTGTAAACAGCTCAAAAACTAGTGATTAGTGACAGTTTATTGAGTTTCTGCAGTATTAATGCCTAGCCTTTGATGAACAGACCACCCTACATGATCAGTTTCTCAGGTTTTACTGTTTATAGACAGTGTGTTTAAGGGAAATTAACATTTGCGTCGTATTTCATAAACCATGGACAACATTTCCCCTGAATTCCAAATAAATACATTACTATTTAGAGCATTTATTTATTAGCAGAAATGACAACTGCTCAAAAACAGCCACTCAAATAATGCAAATAAATTATTATAATAATTATAATGTAAAGAAGTTATTATTCAGATTTAAACACAGTGCTAATACCTGCGTCAAACCAGCTGCCACCTACCGGTCCAACCAGCAGGCCCCCCACCCACCCCCACCAATAGCAGACCAGCAGCTCACCCCCCTACCACTGCTACCTGTTTAATGACCATGTTCAAACCTAAATGGACTCGTAACTATGTGCCACTATTAATATCAGCACTATTAACTATCTGCTGTATCTGGTTTGGTCATTTTTATCAATAATTAATAAATAGTTCTGATCAGAGGAGGACGGGTCGGGTCCCCCTTGTGAGTCTTGGTTCCTCCCAAGGTTTCTTCCTCCAGCTCTGAGGGAGGTTCTCCTTGCCACTGTCGCCGTTGGGGCTCACTGGGGGTCTTGGGTCCTTCATGTCTTCTTATGTTATTTCTTCTTCTTTCTTCTTTTTGTCTCTGTCTTTTATTAATTACTAATTATGTAAATCTGCTATACAAAGCTATACAAATAAATCTGACTTGACTAATATCTGAACTTTGAGAGCATTCAGAAATCACTATGCTGCAATAACCTCGACGGCCAATCACAGCTCTCATGTCTCGACCGGCTCTCCACTAGTCTTTCACATTGCTGTTGGGACTTTATGCTTTATGTTTCCAGTCACATCGTATAATGAAGTAATCACAGCCTGCTGACCGATGTGTGTATTTTCCTCCTGTCCCTGTTTTGCAGAATACGCAGAAAGCATCGGAGACGGCAAGAACGAGGAGTTCCGACAGAGCGAGCAGAAGAGGATCATGGATCTTCTGGAGAACTTCTAAACGTCCAGCCGGGCCGCAAGCAAAGACTCTCCTTCTGATCTCTTAACAGGCTTCCTTCAGCAGCCCCTGTAAATAAAGTGTGTTCCATTAGGACACTTCACTTCATGAGTAAGAGGTTGGGCTCAGAGGCATTTGGGTGACCACTGGAGTGTCCAGGAAGGTATTTTGTGTCTTTGCTGAGAGGAAATGTGGAGAAGCGATCAGCAGGCTCGGTAGGGATGAGTAAAAGCTTATTTCCATCAGAGTTGAACAGTGAGGCTTGTACGGCTGAATGTGACGGGTCATTTTTTTATTTTTATTTTTTTGTTGACTCTTCTTTGAAAGACGCGTTTTGTATCGGTCATTCTGGCTATTTTTAAATGATCTTTTTGGAAAAGCTGTGAGAACGATTTCTGTATGTAATTAAAATTGCTTTGTCAATTTCCGGTTATCAAATTCAATATTTCTCGATTAATTATATTTATCGTAGTATTCATTCTTATTGGTTCTTAATTTAAGCACCTCCGAAGGCGTCCTGCTGTGGTATCCGGCACCAAGAAGACTAACATTAGCTGCAGATCCTTCAGGTCCTGTAAGTTGGGAGGTGGGCGGGGCCTCAATGAGCATCGCTGAGCTTTGGCCGCCCATGCCCCTGCCGCCAGTTCACCGATTGTCCTTCCTTTGAGCACTTTTGGTAGGTACCGTCCACTCACTGCATACCAGGAAGGGGGAACAACACCCCCCTCAAGATGTTCTGGAGATGTTCCAACCCAGTTGTCTAGAACATCACGGTTCGCGTCTAGTCAAAGCTGGGAGAATCATTTCTGTATGTAATTAAAATTGTTTCATGATAAATTATATTTATTGGAATATTGATCAAGGTAATTAAAGGAATACGCTGATCAGCCATAACATTAAGACCACCTGCCTAAACTTGAGTAGATTGAGGAGGTTCCCCTTCTGCCACTGCAGCAGATCTAACCATTTGAGGCATGGACTCCACAAGGCCTCGGAAGGTGTCCAGCACGTTAGCAGCAGATCCTTTACGACCTGTGAGGTGGGATGGGGCCTCCAAGAACATCAGTGCCCATGACCCTGTCGCCGGTTCACCGGTTGTACTTTCTTGAAGCACCTTTTGGTAGGTGCTGACCACTGCTGAGCAGGAACACCGACCATCACCTCCATCACCTTCAAGAACTGACTGCTCATATGCTGCCTAATATGTCGATCCCACCCCATGGTTGGCGCCACTGTGGGTGAAGATTCACCGGGCAGTGGGAATGCTAAATGCTAAGTGCTAATGCTATGGCTGATCTGTGAATGTAGTACACATGCCCTTTAAGAGCTTAAATCACGGGTTTGAATTCACGGTGGGCTGCAGCCCTTCCTCCTCAAACTCTGCAGTCCTGGAGGACCACACCAACCGGCAGTGTATTTCCCTGCTCTAACACACCTGCCTCAAAGCATCAGCTAATTACGCCGCCCTTCAGGAGCTGAATGGGTGCATTAGAGGAATGCTGTGGCTCGGCAGGACTGGAGTTTCACACCTGCTCTCTCAAACGAGAGCCTTCTCCTTGAATCGCTTCATCAGTTCGTTTGTGGGTCTACTTTTCACTTCTCTCTTGTTCCTTATGTTGGGTTCCTCTGTGGGTCAGGCCCCACTGCAGTGTGGTCTTGATGGTCAGTAGTGGGATGTTTGTCCACTGGGGATGAGCTGGAGAAGCCTGCTAGTTAGTTAGCAAGAGTCACAGCACAGGTCGAGCTGGTTTACTAGCCCCTAAACAGCTGGACTGGCCTGGATTACCAGCCCTGACCAGCTGATTCAAGCAGGTTGAGCTGGTTTACTAGCCCCTAAACAGCTGGACTGGCCTGGATTACCAGCCCTGACCAGCAGATTTGAGCAGGTCGAGCTGGTTTACTAGGTAAACCAGCTGGATTGGCCTGGATTACCAGCCCTGACCAGCTGATTCAAGCAGGTTGAGCTGGTTTACTAGCCCCTAAACAGCTGGACTGGCCTGGATTACCAGCCCTGACCTGCTGATTCGAGCAGGTCGAGATGGTTAACTAGCCCCTAAACAGCTGGACTGGCCTGGATTACCAGCCCTGACCAGCTGATTCGAGCAGGTCGAGCTGGTTTACTAGCCCCTAAACAGCTGGACTGGCCTGGATTACCAGCCCTGACCAGCTGATTCGAGCAGGTCGAGTTGCTTTACTAGCCCCTAAACAGCTGGACTGGCCTGGATTACCAGCCCTGACCAGCTGATTCGAGCAGGTCGAGCTGATTTACTAGCCCCTAAACAGCTGGACTGGCCTGGATTACCAGCCCTGACCAGCTGATTTGAGCAGGTCGAGCTGATTTACTAGCCCCTAAACAGCTGGACTGGCCTGGATTACCAGCCCTGACCAGGTGATTCGAGCAGGTCGAGCTGGTTTACTAGCCCCTAAACAGCTGGACTGGCCTGACCACATAAACAGCGTAGACGCTCTTCCAGGACATCCATAGCTTTGTGATTTGAGAATGAATGCATTGATTAGAAGGGGCGTCCACAAACATTTGGCCATATAGTGTACGTTTCCGACCCCAAAAGCCCTGCAGCTCGCTTTTCCTCCAGCTCTCTCTCCCTCCGATTCAGTTTATAGCCCAGTTAAGCCGTTTAGCCGGAGCACGTGTCTAAGTGTCCAGCACTCTGTATGGAGGCAGTGCAGCGTTGGCGCGGGAGCGTTGGCGCGGGAGCGTGAGTGCGCAGGCGTGCCGGTGGCGGTGGTGTTCGTTAAGGTTTCATTCCAGATCCCTTAATAAGGATTCCGTGCTGAACGGGAGGAATTATCTCTGCGTGTTGTCCTGTTGTTTATCTCTTCGCCGATCCTCCATGGAGCCGCCGCCGCGCTTCAGGCCCACGCTAGCGGCATATTAAACCCCCAACGCCGCGCCTCTGGGGGCCGGCTGCCTGTGTGTTTATTGAATTTCATTGAATTTCGGGGTGTGTTTGTTGTGATGCTGCGGCTCCGGCTATTCTCTCCGGGGGTCACGCTTTCACACCACTCTACGCAGTTACCACGGCTGTTGCCTTTTTTACATTGGAGGCTTTCGGCAGCACTGTTTCACGGTGGAGACCAATAGCCATCTTGCGCTGTTGCCAGGGAGACGATTAGCGTTGCTTTTTAACGTTTGCTTTTTTGAATGGGGGCGGTTAGCGTGGTTCATTGCAGTTACTATGGTGGCGCTGTAACCAGAGAAACGGTTAGCAACCGTCTTTGCGCAGTTACCATGGAAACAGTTCGCGCCGATCACTGTGCGGGTGAACATCTAGAAAGTTAGTGCCGATCTTTGAAAATGTACCATGGAGGCTGATGGCCACATTGCGCAGTTACCATGGAGACAGTTTGCACCGATCATTGTGTGGCGACCATGTTGAACGATGATGTTAGCCACATTGCGCTGTTACCAGGGAGACGATTATCGTTGCTGTTTGCGTTTTTTGAAAGGAGGTGGTTAGTGTGGTGCTTTGCACAGTTCCTGTGGTGGATACCAGGGAGATACCAGGGAGACAGTAAGCATAGTTAGTTTTTGGCGCAGTTACCATGGAGACAGTTCACACCAATCATTGTGCGGTTACCATGTAGAAAGTTAGTGCCGTGGAGGCTGATAGTGACTATCTCTGCACAGTTACCATGTAGGCAGATTTTGTACTGTTACCAGGGAGACGATGAGCGCCGATCTTTACGCAGTAACCATGGAGGCCGATAGCCAGTATGCACTGTTACCGTGGAGATGCTTAGCACAGTCTCCACATCACAAAGTGGCTACCGCCTCCAGGGTAACTGTTAGTGCTGCCTCTTGCTTTGTTTTTTTTGTTTTTTTTTACATTTTGGACTGTTACCATGGAGGCCGATAGCCACTTTGCATTTGACACGAAACCCAATAGCTACTTTGCGCTGTTACCAGGGAGATGGATAGCATCTTTGCTTGTTCGCAGCGGGAGATAGTTAGCATTGCTCTTTATGCAGTTTCCAGGGAGACCATTAGCAACGTTTGTTTCACGTTCGCTATGAATACGCTTTTGCTGTTGCTACAGAGATGTTAGCGTTGCCATTTCTTTATCTACAGTAACATCGTTACCATGGAAATGTTTAGCGTGCCACTCTGCAGTATTACCACAAGGAAGGTCAGCCTGCACATGGCGTTACCATAGAGACAGTTAACTGGTTGTTGCACATAAAGAGGCAGAGGCTTCAGCTTTAGCTGCTCTCAGTATTGATATGGAAGTTGTGTTTGTAGTCCTGAACCCCTCCAGTCCTTCAGAGCTTAGCCGTCACTGCTTCTGCCCGAGGGTCCGCCTTCTTCTTCAGCCTGGAGGTCTGACAGAAGTGTGAACCTGTCAGTCGTGTCGGCTTCACTCAAACAGCCCGATCCTGCTGAGTGCGGAGCTCAGCCGTACAGCGTTCAGCTTAACACAGGTGCTAGACTTAGACTGTGTGTGTGTGTGTGTGTGTGTGTGTGTGTGTGTGTGTGTGTGTGTGTGTGTGTGTCCGTCCTTTCTAAAGCATTAAAAAAAGCACTGTGTCAAATGTTTGTAGACACTCCTCCTAATGAACGCATTAGGCTCCTGTAAGTTGCACCCATTGCTGACACAGATGTGCAAATGCACACACAGCTTATCTCCTCCCTGTGGAGAAGAAGTACTGCCAATAGAATAGGACCCTCTGGAGCAGATACACAAACTTGAAGCTGTTGGCACCATGCCACCCAATGCCAGGCGTGGGCTAGTAGAGGGGTATGAAGCCCCCCAGCAGCAGCATTGAGCAGTGGAGCAGTGGAAGGGCTGTATACTCTGGACTGATGATGGTGGCGGAGCTCCATCCAGCACTATGGGGTTGAGTTGGGGAGTTGGGGATGAGATGGTGTGGTCATCACCCAATGCAATCAAATCCTCACAGCAATGCTTCTCCAAAATCTAGTCGAAAGTCTTCTTCCCTGGTCAGTAGAGACAGTTACTCCAGCAGAAGCAGGAGAAGCTCTTTTAATAGCCTTGATTTCAGACGAAACAATGAATTAGCAGGTGTCTGAAAACTTCTGTCATATGGTGTATTCTGTAATAATAATAATAATTATTATTATTAAATTTATAATCATTTATGTATTATTTATTATTACATTATATTTATTGTTATTTATTATTATGTATTAATTATTTTATTATTTATTATGTATTAATTATTTATTTGTTATTATTTTATTAATTATTATTATTTATTTTTATTAAAAATACTTTACTGTGTGTGTGTGTGTGTGTGTGTGTGTGCGCGCGCAATGTAAATGAGCCGATCACCGGGTCGCGAGCAAAGGTTCAAGGACTCCTTGTCGTCTCCATGGCGATACTGATCGGGAGCGCGCGCACATTCTGGTCGCTCGTTGCCGTGGCAGCATTGATGATGATGATTATGATGATGATAATGATGGGATGGAGGTGGGATGGAGGTGGGAGGGGGTGGGGGTGGGGGGGTACCGTCAGTTCCGCGAGCTCCATTCCAACAGGCGGCCGCGACGCGTGCCCGCGCGCGCGCGCTCTCGACTATTTACATACTGAATTGGCGGGAAGGTTTTCCCGCGCACAGTGGCAATGATGAGCGCGCGGTAATTTCACACATCAGGGCGCTCGAGCTGAGGCAGTAATGGCCTTTTCCGAGTGATTGGCTTCCGGCTCCTCCCTGCTCCCAGCTCCCTGCTCCCTGCTCCCTGCTCCAGCGCTGCGCTGAGAGAAAACAGCAGCGTGGAGGTTTAGTTAAACACGAGGCTCAGCTCTCACTAACAGACCCCCTGCTGCCCCCAAACTTTAACAGAAACACCCCCCTTCTACATCAGTCAACTGCGCACCCCTATTAGAGACCCCCACCTTGAGCTTAGAATCAGCTCCAGCACCGTGGACAGCGGTGGGGCGGGTCTTCCTCTCACTGGCCACTTTATGAGAAACACTTCAGTCGTTGTCCGCGGTGCTGAACTTAGGCTACACATACATTACTGTAGAGTGAGCAGTGACCCTGTCAAACAAACAAACAAACAAACAAACAAACAAATAACATAGCAATGAAAAGATGACCAATAACCTGCATGTAAACATGCTGTAAAATGATTGTAAACCTTACTGCAAACCTACTGTAAACACACTGTAAACCTTACTGTAAACACACTGTAAACCTTACTGCAAACCTACTGTAAACACACTGTAAACCTTACTGCAAACCTACTGTAAACTTACTACAAACCTTACTGCAAACCTACTGTAAACACACTGTAAACTTACTGTAAACACACTGTAAACCTTACTACAAACCTACTGTAAACACACTGTAAACCTTATTACAAACCTACTGTAAGCACACTGTAAACTTACTGTAAACACACTGTAAACCTTACTACAAACTTACTGCAAACTTACTGTAAACACACTGTAAACCTTACTGCAAATCTACTGTAAACTTAGTGTAAACCTACTGTAAACACACTAAACCTGGTTCACCTCAACCGGTGGAGTTCCTGTTATTTTTAAGCCCCGCCTTCTTCACCCGGAATCACTGGTATCTACAGCGCTCTAGAACCTTTTTTTTGTATTCCTGAACCGAACCTGCCTCGAGTTCTAGATCTAGAACCCGCATTATTTCAGAAGAATCGGTGGAATTTGTGCCTGTGGCACTCGGAATGACCAGTAGTTTTAATGATCTGGAACGGTTCTAGAGCAGCATCCCTGGATTTCAACATTCAGAACTAACAGAACCTGGTTCGAGTTCTAGTCCTAGAACCCAGAAGAACTGATGGAATGACCTGTAGCTTTAATGATCTAGAACGGTTCTAGAGCAGCATCCCTGTATTTCAACATTCAGAACTAACAGAACCTGGTTCGAGTTCTAGTCCTAGAACCCAGAAGAACTGATGGAATGACCCGTAGCTTTAATGATCTAGAACGGTTCTACAGCAGCATCCCTGTATTTCAACATTCAGAACTAACAGAACCTGGTTCGAGTTCTAGTCCTAGAACCCAGAAGAACTGATGGAATGACCAGTAGCTTTAATGATCTAGAACGGTTCTAGAGCAGCATCCCTGTATTTCAACATTCAGAACTAACAGAACCTGGTTCAAGTTCTAGGTCTAGAACCCAGAAGAACTGATGGAATGACCAGTAGTTTTAATGATCTAGAACGGTTCTAGAGCAGCATCCCTGTATTTCAACATTCAGAACTAACAGAACCTGGTTCGAGTTCTAGATCTGCGCTTCTGGAACGTGAGTGCCAACTAGTAGCCAATCACAGCGCGGAGGGGGCGTGGCTTCGTGAAAACGGGTGCGTTTGGAAAGAAAGGCAAAACGCACCGCAGTTCAGCTTCCACGCGCATCAGCAGGAGACTGCAACGCAGCACACACACACACACACACACACACACACACACTCTCTCTCTCTATCTCACACACTCACTCACGCCACTCTGTCAGAGCTCGGTTGGGAGAGGAGATCGACTCACACACACACTCTCACACACACACACACTCACACACACACACACAGTGACGCACTGACAGGGCTCGGTCTGGACACGAGGAAAGAAGGCAAAACAACCAAAGTGGCTCCCGAATAACTCCCCCCACCCCCACCCCCCGTTCCCCGGATCTGTCCCAAATTCCACCTCATGCGAGAAAGTGGTCGCTAGCAGCAGCGATGGGCGCGTTTGGAGTCATCCTGGGCAGTTTGCACTACATGGGACTCTACATCCAACTCAGCGGCCAAGCCGAGGCGGAGAACCGCATCTCCAGCAACGGTAAGCCGCGGCGGCGCGAGGGACACAGCGGCGTAACCTGGCAACCCCAACTAACTCAGCTAGCGCGCGCTGGTAATCACAGGTAGGCTAAGCTAGCTAGCGCGTGAGGAACCAGGTTCCCCGTCGATTTTAACAGGTAGCCGGGGACCGTAGCGCGGGGAAATCGGCAGGGATTCTGCGGAACGACGTACTTGATCGATTGGAAGGTTAAAATCGAGAAATTGATCGTTAAAATCCTGAAAATCAGTGTTTTAAAATTCTCCTCAGAGCGCAAAGCGGCGCGAGGGGAACCGTTAGAGCCCGCTGGACTCCCTGAGGAAGAGCAGCAGCAGGAGCAGCAGCAGCAGCAGGAGCAGCAGCAGCACCCCTCACCTGCACTGTTGGTGACATTAATTAATCCCCCACAGACTCATTTATTAACTTGTTTTTCACTCATAACCCCCAAAAACTGTGGTCTCGAAGGCGGCTTAACTATTAAGGAGCGTTTATTAAGGATAGCCTTTTGTTTTGGCAGCTGTTGAAATGAGAGCCATTATCTTTTGTTTGCTGGAGATGCAGAGAGGGGCGAGATTTGGCTGCTGATCAGCCTGGCAGCAAACGAGCAGAGCAGGACTGAGGAGAGAGGACTGAAGACCTTCCAGGTTTTTTATTTTTTAACATTTCTTACAACCAGCCCTGATATCAGGTCGGATTATGACTAAAACTGACATATTTCCACATTAACATCACAGTCCATCACTTTCCCAGGCGTACTGTGGACGGTGATGGCATTAAAATACACCGAGCTCAACTACAGGACTGACTACTGATTAAATACACAGTTGGCAGATGCACATTACACCACATTGGCTTAAATGTTGGCTTAAAGCCACCGTATCGTAGTTTTAGGGGCATTTTTAAGTTTTAATCACATTCATGGTACCAGTGGTTAATGGTAGACCACTGGTAGACCAACTAGCCAGATTCAGGTTCGAGCTTATCGAATTTCTAACCTGTTACAACAGACCAGCAGTTTTGGCCCAAAGTATGACGAACATGACTAAAGCAAGCCGACCACATCGGTCAGGTCATGTTCGTATGAGATAGGACGGCTTCGTAAATCTGAATCATGACTGATTTCTTTGTCTAATCACAGTTTAGGGTTCTAACGATGCCGGGACGTGCTCAGAATGGACCTGGTGTTCCTTCCATCCAGCAGCGGCGTAGTGGAGCTGCGGTGCAGATTTACCGTGGGGTGAATTTGATTGGTAGGGTGCGCTGTGAATACTGACAAGAGGCTTAACTGACCACAGTAAATCTCACTTGGTTATAACCTCTGTAGCCGCTTGAGCGCTTGGAGGAATATAAAAAGGCAGGGCGGATTCCTGTTTGGAGCTGAGACACGTCCAGGTACTTCTGTCAAGAGTCTGTAAGTACAGGGTGGATGTGATATGAGATGGATATGAAAACATATGGATGTTGTGGAAAAACTGGTTGGCGGCACCACTACCTGCCAGTGAGCTACCACAGCATGTCGGAGACTAGGGTTCGATTCCTGGTCTGGGTGCTGCTGATCAGCCTGGCAGCAAACGAGCAGAGCAGGACTGAGGAGAGAGGACTGAAGACCTTCCAGGTTTTTTATTTTTTAACATTTCTTACAACCAGCCCTGATATCAGGTCGGATTATGACTAAAACTGACATATTTCCACATTAACATCACAGTCCATCACTTTCCCAGGCGTACTGTGGACGGTGATGGCATTAAAATACACCGAGCTCAACTACAGGACTGACTACAGATGCACATTACACCACATTGGCTTAAATGTTGGCTTAAAGTCACCGTATCGTAGTTTTAGGGGCATTTTTAAGTTTTAATCACATTCATGGTACCAGTGGTTAATGGTAGACCACTGGTAGACCAACTGGGTGAGCATGCAGCACTACACCAATAAGAGTCCTTGGGCAAGACTCCTAACACTACACTGGTCCACCTCTGTAATACGAGTAACCTTGTAAGTCGCTCTGGATAAGAGCTAAAGGATGTAATCTAACTGTAATTTTGAGCTCAGGGTGGATATTTTTCAACTACATTGATTAATGATACATTTGGCAAAGCTGCTCAGGTCATATAGATCTCTAAGGCATGGAATTATTGCTACATATCATGACACAAAAACCTTGTATCTGCATTTTTGCTGTTTTTCATAGTTTGAGGTGATGTAAACCTGGAGGATACTTTTTATAGTAAATTGACCAAATGCTCCAAAATGACTTCGCTTCGTTTTACTTTGACTTTTTTATCGCTAATTGGCCATTTTGGAGATTTATTGGAGATGTGAGTGATGATATATTGTTTATTATGCACACAATGAGAAATGCTGATTTAGCTCCACCGTGCACTAACATCCTTCCAACTTACACTCCTTATAAGTCCAAATGTTTGTAGACAGTTCTGAGACGTAAAAACACGTAATTTTCCATAATTTGTCTGATTCTGTTGTAAAGTTCTCATTTATTCCTTATATATATATATATATATTATTATATTATTCACCCAACCCCTAGAATTTGATTGCGTTCAGCGACAAGAGCGTGGGTGAGGTCAGGATGTTGGATGATCACCTAAAATATTGCATGGAGCAACACCCGTTATTCCAGAGACCACAGTCAGTTCCACTGGAGGGGCTTTATACCCCTCTAGCCCACGCCTGGTATTAGTAATAGGCAGTAATAGGTTCATCTGTTTATCTGCTCCAGAGAGTCATTAGAAGAAGTGTCCACAAACATTTGCTCTTGCAGTGTACTTTGCAGTGGCGATGACAGGGGTCCAAGCACAGTGTGACATTATGGAGCCAGTAGAGCTCTAAATGATGGCCGATGTTTTTAGACTGGCCTTGGTCTCAAAGGGAGATTTTCTGGACATGACACTGTGTCGATAATTTCATGTAACAAACTAAATTATTCTTAAATGACATAAAATTAGTATTTTACTTTGAGAATGTACCAGAATTTTCATGTAACGCTTCGTCACGTTTTCTTCTAGCCACTGGGCTCCACTATTGGGGTTCAGTCTGTGAACCTTTTTCACTGCTCATGTCTGCATGTCGCCCACCCAAAACCTTGTATCTCCAAAACGGCAACCTTTACAGGAGAAGAGAAAAAAAACACCTTCATCTTCAACCTTCAGCTTTCAATTAAATATTTTATTCCAAGTCATTTTGGAGCATTTCTATTGGTCCATTCATTAAATTCATCAAATTCATCAAGAACAACTGCCAGATTTACATCTTGTCAGAAAGTGAGGTACAAGGTTTTTGCATGACAGCCGTCTTCTCCAGGGCTTCAAGGACAAAGTGTCATTTAATCATATGAAAAGACCTTCGCTGATCATGCTAAGCGTATTCACTAACAGCTGGGCACCGGGCTGTGCTTTGGATCCGGCTCAAATGCAGCGTGCCTGTTCATTGTTCAGCGTGTCACCCACACTCTCCTCGAGAGTTTTTGCGAAGCAGAAACAGAACGCCTTGAACATTTCTGCAGCGCCGGCTTGTTTTGGCTCAGGCCATATTTAGAATATTGACGATTCGTACATATGCTTTCTCCTCCAGTGATTTTTCTCTAATAGCTTTTCTCACCTCTCAGTAATACGATTCTTTGGAAATCAATGCCATCACCTTTTATATACAAAACACGAGGGGCATCAAATTGGCCTCAGGTTGTGTTGTAACTAGCTCTAATTAGTTCACAGAGACAGTGAAACTGCTGTTGTTTTGTTCTAAGCTCAAGAAAAAAAAAAGTTCCATAAAGCCAAGATGGGTTCTTTGACTCAGAACCCTCCATACAACAACAGTGGAGCCCTTTCTGGTGTTATGTAGAGCCAGTGTTCTTTAAAGAACCGTAATCAAGATGTTTTCCATCATAGATAAGAGCTGTTTAGGCTGGCGGAGAACCACTGAGTTCGTATAGAAGTGCTTCATTTAAAGAACCTTTATAGAAGCTACTTCTGTAAAAAAGAGTGGACCAGGCGAAATACAGAAGTAGAACCCCAGTGGGGCCTGTATGGGGCGGCCAACTGGGAACCAGAAAGTTTTGTCCACATGTTCCATGTGAGCCCCACATATAGATGACTACCTGGGTCAGTGATGGGGCCAGGAGGGGATAGAACTGGCCTAGATGGGACCTATGTGAGATTAAGGTTGGTTGTAATGATAGGGCCTATTTGGGAAGCCCAACTGGGGAGATGCCCATGCCCACCTGAAACCCACCTAGCCCATGTTCCACCCATGTGAGTCCTACATGAGCATATTGGCTGGGCTGTGTGATGTAAACTTGAGAGTTCCATAAAGCCAAGATGGGTTCTTTGACTCAGAACCCTTCATACAACAACAGTGGAGCCCTTTCTGGTGTTATGTAGGGCCAGTGTTCTTTAAAGAACCATAATCAAGATGTTTTCCATCATAGATAAGAGCTGTTTAGGCTGGCGGAGAACCACTGAGTTCGTATAGAAGTGCTTCATTCAAAGAACATTTATAGAAGCTACTTCTGTAAAAAAGAGTGGACCAGTCAAAATACAGAAGTAGAACCTGTGGCGTCTGGTGCGGTAACGGGGTATGAGGTTAATTTTTTCGGCTTTTTTGTTCTCTTTTAGGGCCTGAACGCACAATAGAGGCACGACTGTCTGCTTTTACAACACGTTGCATCAGGCCTTCAAACACCATGACTGCCCCGGTCTTCCAGAACCGCTTCTGGGTCTGTGTGTGTGTGTGTGTTATTCTCACACATGTAGGATTTACTGGTTTGTAGTGGCTCTGGAAGGATACATAAAAGCACTTCTTTGGGTTGTTTGATGTCCATCACCAACGTTTGTGAGATACCAGAGATGTTGGAAGTGTGGGTGATGGTGGGG
Source organism: Salminus brasiliensis (assembly GCF_030463535.1). NCBI lineage: Eukaryota > Metazoa > Chordata > Actinopteri > Characiformes > Bryconidae > Salminus > Salminus brasiliensis. The sequence goes on along the minus strand of NC_132891.1, from coordinate 34,489,771 downwards.
AGGGAGGGGTGGGGATACAGCATCCCCAGATTTCGGTATGGTTTAACCGCAATTAAAAAATCCCTCCAAATAAGTCCCTGTAGAGAGATACTGCCAGTAGAATAGGACTCTCTGGAGCTGATACACACAAACCTGCTGGCACCATGCCAGGCGTGGGCTAGTTGAGGGGTATAAAGCCCCCCAGCAGCATTAAGCTGTGGAGCAGTGGGAGAACTGTGTTCTCTGGAATGATGGATGGTGGTGCTCCGTCCATTACGTCTGGAATGAGTTGGGGAGTTGGGGATGAGGTGGGTGGTGATCATCCAACGTCCTGACCTCACCAACACCCTTGTGGCTGAATGCAATCAAATCCAAACATAGGCCTGCCACGATAAGCTGTTTTTAGAAAGCTTAAGCGTTTCTATGTCCAGATATTCCTCTGCAGTGTTCCACCACCGTTCCTCACAATCTCCCGGAGCTTCTGGACTTTTGGCAATGTTGTGTATATGCAAGCAAACACACCACCTATTTCTCACAGGTTACATGCCCACGTGGGCCCTGTATGGGTCGGCCAACTGGGAACCAGAAAGAGGGGGACCCCACATATAGATGCCTACCTCATCAGTGATCAGTGATGGGGCCAGGAGGGGATAAAACTGGCCTAGATGGAACCTATGTGAGATTAAGGTGGGTTGTAATGACAGGGCCCATTTGGGAAGCCCAATGCCCACCTGAAACCCACCTAGCCCATGTTCCACCCATGTGAGTCCTACATGAGCATGTTGGCTGGGCTGTGTGATGTAAACTAGCCATAAAGCCCATAGCTCTTCTCTTTCACTGTACGCAGAAAGTCTTGTGTAGGAGGGCATTCGTTGTGACACACATTCCAAACCAGAGCTTCCCAATCCAGTCCCCGAAGATCCCCACCAGTCCAACACACCAGCTGGACCTGCTTACTAGATTTCGTGTCTTCGGAAGTTCCAAACTGCAGCCTTGGAGAGCAAGTTTCCTCAGTTTCCCCCTTATCACAAATGTAATCATTCGATTAGCCAAGACATGTTTGGTTTCTGAGGTTTGCTTCTCTGTTCAGTCCAATAGTCCAGACTTAGATTAAAGCTAAACCTGGACTAAAACTATTTCCAATGGTGATTCACCACTGACACTGCAGTGTAGTCCAGAACCAGGCTTAATCATCGTCCAGGAAACCGGTCCTTTGCCATAGCATCGTCTGGTAGTGAGCCTTTAGGAGCTTTCACAGAACCATTTTTTTTTCTAAAATCCTTCCTCAAAACATCTTAGAAGGTTCCTCCAGTAACAGTGTATGACACTACACTCGGTATTTGTCAAAATCACAGTCCAAAGCCCGGCTATGTTGATCAGCCACTGCCAGTTTAAAGTCTGTTGATCTGAGGGTTCCCTCTTGTCAAGGTTAGCCCCACTGATCAGCACCTTCATTCCTCTCAGTCTGAATGACGTGGCCGTCTTATTAAAGCTGGATTTTGTATGTTGACTTTGGTCATAGCTCTCTCTTCATTTCATGTCCTGAAAAATTGATTCAAATTTTGAGCGTACCCTCTTGTCCGGTGCCCCACTGACTTGATTATTTTATTAGGCTTTACTGGAGAATGTTTGTGCCCTGTCCTTAATTCAAGCTAAACAGCGTTTCCCGAAGAATTCAATCCAAAACAGTCAGGGTCTGGATTCACAAAAGCTTTCCTAAGAAAAACACTTAATAATCTTAAGATAAGAATCTGAAGATGAACACTAGAAGGTTCTGACATTCACCAGGGTTTTCTTATTGAGATTTTGTCAGTTTACGAGGACAGTGGAACACATCATTAGCAAAAAATCTAAAATTAGAAGCTGACCTTCAGAACTGAGACCTTCCGGACACTAACAGTCTGAGACAAGGCTGAGGTTCTTGTTAGGTTAATATTTTCTGAGAAGTGAAGTTATGAAATGATGAAATTTTGGGAGAAGGAACATACCTGGATCCCCACCTCCCAATCTCACCACCCCCTTCACCTCCTTTTTAACGCCATCTTTCATTCCTGGCTTCACTTGTCATAGAGGGGGAACTTGTGGCTTCCTACCACAATCAGAAGTCACCTGAACTACAACCCAAAGGTCCTCTCTTCAGTCCCCTCCCAAATCCTCATATGCTGATGGCACGGTCCAAACAAGCAAAAGAAAAATGAATAAAAATATATATTTATTTATTTTAAAATATATTTTTATTAAGTTATTTTTGAAGAAAGTATAAAGTTTAGAATGAATCCCATCGAAGAACGTTTGTGAATCTGGCCCGACTGTGAAAGCAGGTCCTCTCGAAACTGATGCCTGTGGAGTTCAGGGATTATGCCGGAGCTGCCGTTCCTGTCAGGTGTTTGTTTACTCGTTGGTTTGATTGATTTGTGTAGTTTGTTAAAGTTCGAGTTCGGGCTTTTTTTGTTCAGATGATATCTCTGCTTGTTCTGTCGGCTGCAGCTATTGTCGTCTGATTGCTGTTAGATCCTGCTTAGATTAGATTAGGCCCTGTGTTTGAAAATGCAGCACGCGTCCTGGGCTGCGTAGCATTCAATCGGGCCTTAATTTTATAATTCGGCCCCGTTGAGGGGGGCGTCTGATTTGGGCATACCTCAGTGCTGTTTGTTGGTGTGATTACAGATACATTTGATGTAATAGGCAAAGCTTGTGTTTGCATAGAGATTTGTTTGCAGCCTCTCACTCTCTCTCTCTCTCGCTCTGTGTCTCTCTCTTCCCTTAAACTGTGAACTGAAGATAAACCGCAGCAGCGCTGTCAGATCATCGGTACGAGAAGAAGCAGGGTTTGCTGTTCAGGTGTTCAGAGCAATTCTGCAATGACGTTATAGAGTAATGGAACACGATCGGGTTCAAAGAGCGTCCCGCGTATCCAGGTCTTCACCAGCTTATCACTGGAAACAATGTTCTGGAGGGTTCTTTGACTCTCTTTGGTGCTATGCAGAATCCATTTTAATAGGTTCTTTAAAGTGAAACCATTTAAGCATTAAGGTGGTTCTTTGTGGGGTTCCTTAGCATGATTGCAGTTACTGAATCAATTATAGCAGTTTTTGAATCATTTATTGCAGTCATTGAATCATTTATAGCAGTTATTGAATCATTTACAGCATTAAGTGAATCATTTATAACCATTACTGAATCATTTACTGTAGGTGCAGAATTATTTATTCTGATTTGTTCATAATATGCACTGAATCACTTACAGTAGATACTGAATCATTTATAGCCGTTATGGAATCATTTATAGAAGTTATTGACAGCATTAAGTGAATCATTTATAACCATTACAGAATCACTTACTGTAGGTGCAGAATTTTACTGAATCATTACTTAATCATTTATAGCAGGTATTGAATCATTTACTGTAGGTACAGAATTATTCATACTGATTTGTTGATAATATGCACTGAATCATTTGCAGTAGATGCAGAATCATGTTAAGTAGTTACTGAATCACATATAGCAGCTACTGAATCATTTATAGTAGCTATTGAAACATTTATAGTAGTTACTGAATCATTACCTAATCATTTATAGCAGGTATTGAATCATTTACAGCATTAAATGAATCATTTATAACCATTACTGAATCATTTAGAGTAGGTGCAGAATGTTTTATACTGATTTTGTTGATAATATGCACTGAATCATTTGCAGTAGATACAGAATCATGTTAAGTAGTTATTGAATCACTCATATACTTCTTCTGCGGTTATTAATAGTAGATATTGAATTATTTATTGCAGTTACTGAATCATGTACAGTAGTTCCCGAATCATTTACAAAGGTTTATAAGAGATTTAAAAGAGTCATTTAGTCAGATTCATTTATAGTACATTTTAGTAGATTGTCTTTTGTTTCCCTTCTGAAGACAACCTGAACCACAGTGTCTGGATTGCATCACTGCAGTTTCATCTGTTTTCCTTCTCACTTCTTTTAACACCAGAACTAGGTGCAATCATGTGTGTGAGTGCTCGCATGCGAGACTTGAGAGGAAGAGAGAGACAAAATAAAAGCAACCGAGGCAGAGGAAGGATGGCAGAAGGGTACAGAGAGAACGAGGCCAACGGAGCAGCAGTGGTCGGTCAGAGCAACGGCGTTCGCGGCTAACTGGCAGCTCATTGCTTCCCTGCGGTGCAAAGAGTGACCTTCTGTCCAGAGTCTGGACCTCGGCAGCCCCACCACAAGCCAAAGGCCAGCATGCCAGACACATTTTCCGTACACCCAGCTGTGGCAGGACGTGTGTGTGTGTGTGTGTGTGTGTGATGTGATGGCGTATTCTTCCGGTCAGATAAAAGATGTTCACGCCGGTCTGAAGCACTGAGATCTTTCCTCAAGCAGCCAAGACCTGCTTGGTGTTGAAAGCTGGACTGAAGCTACAAGACTAATGTGGCTACCCGGCAGTGTCCCTTGAAGAACTGACGCTGTAGGTGAAGACTGCCAGTGCTTTTTTTTTACTTCACCCATCATGTGGTGGTACTAATGTTATGGCTGATAATTGTAGGTCCAGAGCAGGATCGCAGCAGCCGTAGAAACGCTGCGGCATTAGACAGATATGCACTTTAACATCTCAATGCGACGGGCGAACGCTGATGCGCCAGTAACAGAATCCAGGCTGAGAAAAACCCATTACACGCTGACCCGCAGAAGACCACCGATCAGCCCCCGCAGTCACTCAGAAGCGTCAGCGCTCACACAACAGACGTTTCACTGCCTTCAGTTAAACAGCAGGTGCTGCTCCTCTGGCGGTAGACGGGGGCTTTGTTCTGCGTTAGCATTGTGGAACAGTGTTTGCTGATGTCTTGCTCATTACACTGCTGGGTTGAGAGTGTAAGGTCCCTCTGTGTTTGCTCACAGCGTTGCGGTGCACCGGGATGTGAAATTGGAATGTTTAATGCAATAGGAAGCTCTATTTCATGGGACTCGGCCAATCGGCAAGTAATCATACAGTAGCGGTGAGTCACGTGGCATGAGAAAGCTCCAGCTGGATAGGTTTCAAAGTCAGCGCTGGACGTTTTCAGAGGTTGTTTAGGCTGTCCTTTTAGTTCAGTTTGACTGAGGACATGTCTGACAAGACATTAAAAGGACTTTAATACTGAAAGTAGGGACGTCCCCATCCGATCCGAGTCTCTCAATGCTGAGTTTCAGCCGATACCAATCTGATCTGATCTCTCTGTGTGTGTATAAATAATAATCCAGCCCCACAGTTTAGATCAGACGAGCTGCTGATGAATCCGATCAGTAAAATCCTTTATTTTCAGTATCAGTTTCTATAATCAGACTTTTTGGACTGACTGATTTAGTTTAGTCGAGACTTTTCTAATGTTTAAAATCTGATAATCCAGTCTGACTCTCCTCCCTGACCAATCAGCTTCCAGCTCCTTCACAACACTGCAGTCTGATCACTTCCTGTGTGTATCTGGACTGATGTTTGCATTTATGGCATTTAGCTGACGCTCTTATCCAGAGCGACTTCCAGGGTTACTTGTATTACAGAGGTGGGGCAATGTAGTGTTAGGAGTCTGGCCCAAGAACTTTCAGACCGGGAATCGAACTCCAGTCTCCAACATGGTGTGGTAGCTTACTGACAGGTAGTGGTGTTATCTGTTGCACCAGACCAACGACTATCTGTGGTTGTTGGTCTACTGGTGTGTAATAGATGGTTTATAGTGGGTCAGTGTGCAGTGTGTGTGATTTGGGTTTCTATAGTGTGTGTGTGTGCGTGTTAGCATTAGTGTTAGCCTCCACTCGGTTCTGAATGGGCTCTTCAGTGCTGGTTTATGAACAAAGAAACCACAGTTTTGCGGTTATGATTTCAGAAGCAGGCCCACCTGAAAACGAAGGAAAAGGGCAACACTCCTCAGCTTGTGGCGCATTTTCAGAAGTTAACAAGTGGTCTAAATCAGTGCTTCCCATCCCTGGTCCTGGAAGACCCCCTGCCCTGCACGGTTTAATAGTTTCCTGCTCCAACACACCTCTTCATCTTCAGCTCAGGAAGGTCTCGTTAATGAGCAGATTAGCCCAGTTGGGAGCAGGGTAAACATTTCAATGTGCAGGGCAGGGGGTCCTCCAGAACCAGGGTTGGGAACTGGGTATGATACGTTATAGGAATAAATAACAAAAGTCACAATAAAGGATACTAATAATTCACTGAAATTCCTTTAATCATCTGCTGGCGATCTGGCAGATTGCTGATTGTGCCAGACTAGGATGGTAGATTTAAGGATAGTGAAGGTAGGTAGTTTAATATGGGTGTAAGACAGGATGAGGTAGTACAGGTAGTGTTTGGGTGGTGGGTCAGCTTTCTCAGCTCTGCAGTGGCACTGACTGACCTGCTGGTGGAGGTGGCGAGTGTGTTAGTAGTGTGTGTTGCGCTGGTGGGTCGAGTGAGTCGGACGCAGCAGTGCTGCAGGAGTGTTTAAACACTGTGTCTGTCTGTCCACTCACTGTCCACTCTCTATTAGACACTCCTACCTAGTTGGTCCAGCTTGTAGATGTGAAGTCAGAGACTGAATCTGTAGTGTTGTGTTGGTCATCCTCTAGTCCTTCATCAGAGCCCACAGGACGACGCCTATGGGACGCAGCCCACGGGACGCTGCACATGGGACGTTTTCTCTCTCTCTTGACTCGGATCGTCTCGGATCGGCTCGTTGCCCACGGGTTGACAGTCACAGGACGCTGATCGCTGGATATTTCTGCTTGGTGGACTCTTCTCAGTCCAGCAGTGACGTTGAGCAGCACTGCTGTGTCTGATCCACACACTGTTGCTGAGTGACCCACCATCCAAACATTACCTGCTCGGTGGGGAGGTCAGTCTTTTGGGGTCCCTACCATTGATTGAATGAGGTGGTATTATTGTTATGGCTGATCGGTGTACGTCTCCAGTGTAAATCTCCACTATATTCTGTATTTTATTGGATACTTCGTAAAAATACTGCATTCTTTGCACCTCACCACATTTCACAACCCACAGGACACGAGTAACTTCAACGTCCTTTGTAAGAAATTCACTGCAGCCGAACGAGCCGAGCAGAGCCGAGCCAAGCGAGGGAGAAAACGGAGCCAGTTTTTAACGGTCAGCCAGCGCTGTAAACACTCCGAATGTATCAGCTGAATTTTGGCTGCGCCGGCAGTGCCGAGGGGAGGACGGGAACACAAGACGGCGCTTAAGTCCACAAATGGAGAAAGCTTGTTTTTTTGGCTCACCCCCATCTCTTCCTCTCGCTGGGTCTCCTCTCTGGAGAGATGAAATGCTTTTCACTTCAATAGCAAGACTCAAGTAGCTGGGTCAGCCATCAGGCAGCCTGCTTCCCTCTCTCCCTCTCTCTCTCTCTGCAGGTTTCCCCATCTCTAAGTGTTTCTGTGAGGAGCTAATGCCTCAAAGCGCTCAGATCTGCACTTGGCATTTTCTTCCTGCCTCTCTTTTCATGTTCTGCTGGTGCTGTGGGTTAGGGTGTCCTCACAGCGCCTTCAGGACCAGGCTGAATATTCTTTTGCTCCCAGATATTCTCGAGTGCGCTGTGGTTCTGTCCAGAATTCGTTGGATTTAGATACAATTTATGGCCCTCGTCGTTTTCTCTTCGCCCCAAATGCAGTTCTTGTGTTTTGCACCGGAGCCGTGAGACTAATTTAGCTACTTAATATAATATAGCTAGGCCTGTCACGACTTGGCGTCCAATTTGTGGACGTGACCTTGATCATTTTTGATCACACTGTTGAGGTCTGCAGTTGACGAGATCTTCACTCTTGTCTGCTGATGGCGCCTGGAGAACCCCAGAGGGCGCTCCGCTGCAACAAAACCAAGGATCTGAAGCGGAATCCGACTCCGATATGCTTAGAAAACCGTATTGCGACATTTATATCATGCTAACCAAACACACACTCACTAAAATACCACCTTCCCCAAACCGAAATACTCACCGCCGTCACATGAAGTCTGTCTTTGGCAGTCTGTCACAGCTGCTTTCTCTCTTTGAGCCCCATCCCTTGATCTAGAGAGCAGGCAAAGAAAGAAGGAGAGAGAGATGGAGGCTGAGTGATCCTCAAAAGAGCCTCCAGAGCGCCATCCCACCAGCTTATCTCACATTAGACACATTTCAGCCAGCCTTGCCATCCCACACCTCCTGGGATGGGCTTGGCAGACCACTCGTCTGGCAACACACACCAGAGAGAGAGAGAAAGAGAGAGAGAGAGAGAGCATTGATTCTTCTTCCTTTACCCCTCTCCAAACATCTCTGTCTCTCTCTCTGTATCTCTCTCTCTCTCTCTGTTTGCCTGTGAAACCCCGTCCTCACTCCTCCTTTGTTTGCCTTGGAGTGCCGGAGCCTCTGGAAAACCGCACGAGGCGGAGAAAGAGGATGCTTTTGTGTCATGCAGGGCGCTCGGGTTAATTAAGCCGTGCGTCGATTGCAAAGGCGGCGGCGTTCCATTGTAACAGCGCAGGAGACGATGAAGATGTGCCTGGCAAACAGAGCCCATCCGGGGTTCCTCTAAAGCAACTCCTCAGTCCAGCTGAGCTGTTTCACTGTTTAACAAAGACCCCCGCCCTTCAAAACCGGATTAGGGACGGATGTCTCAGCATTCAAATCTCTGCGTTTTCAAACAGTCCGTTTTTTAACCTTGTGTGTGTAGTGGTGGTAGTACATACTCTGATATCTGAGGTTGTTGGTCTACTGGTTTATAGTGGGTGAATGTGGTGAATTTGGGTTTCTGAATGGGCTCTGGTTTAAAAACAGAGAAAGGCTAGCGGTTCTGCGGTTCTCCCGCTGGTTCTCCTGGCACCGAAGTGGTGGAAGTCCTGGTGGTGGGAGTCTGAACGGCAGAGTCCAACGCTCGCTGTCTTCAAACCCAGACTGAAGACCCTCCTCTTCCGAGAATACTCAGGCGAAGAGAAGAGTACTATGGTCTCCATATTGACTTGTGTTTAGTAGAGTCTAAGATTAGAGGATCTTTGAATTTCTGTCTATTTAAACTAGATGAAGTTCTTCTTGAGTAAACAGTGAAGCACTTTTGTAAGCCGCTCTGGAGAAGAGCTTCTGCTAAATGCTGTAAATGTAAATGTAAAACAGAGCGTTTCAGTGAGAGTCTGTTTTTTTAATGTTCCAATGTAAAATACCTCCACACTGCAGACCATGGATGGGTGTCACGTTTGAGCTGATATTGGCAGAAAAGTCTGGATTGGATATCAGAGAAAAATGTATTTGGTCACTACTGAAGAATTCCACATGGTATCTGTATCGGAACAGAAAACGTGGTATCTGTAGATACAACCTTGGTCAGAAATGGTTCATCACACGTAAATCACTTTTCTAAAATTGGTCGAGAATTGAACGAGAATCCATCTAAAGGTGCTTTAACCTCCTGAGACCCAGACTTTTGCTTGGTGTGCATTGTTGATTTCTCCTATCTGGGATTAGTAGGACTTAGTGTTATACAGGAAACAGGGCCCTCATATAAGGACAAAAGGTCAATGTTTTTAAAAATTAAATATCATGCTGCAGCGTCGGAGAGTGATAATGTCCCCATATGAGGACGCAGGGTCTCTCTTGCTACGTATTTTCAGTCTCACAAACCCAGGCTGGCCCAGTTACTACTGACAGTTTCTCCTTCATACTGCGTCCATTTTCACTAACTGCAGTAAAACAGAAACGGTTTAATCCTTTAAACTAAACGCCTCCTGACATGGAGAGCACGGTTCACTACGGAATTAGAGAAAAGCCTGATTCCTGACTGTATAATAATGTAATGCAGTCCTGACAGCTGTTTTACAGCCTAGTAGACTCCACAGACAGGGTGCTCACGCTCACGCTCTTAAACTCTACCTCCCAGCAGAGATTAGATAACACGCACATCCGCCGCACATCCGCCGCACATCTGACAGACCAATCCAGCTAATAGAGATTTCAGATTTGGGTTAGAAACAAGGTCTGTAGGCCAGTAGATCTTCAGGATGCATCAAGGGCACCCCAGTTCTGAGGCAGCATCATCTGTAAAACATGACACACAAGCAGGGTGTAGGTCCGGTGATCACCAGTGGGAGTTGACTAATCTAACAGAAATAGCTCAGTGTTTCTGAGGCATTGTAAAAGACATATGGCCTAATCAGGGATTTAATCATACTTCAGTGGCTGCTTTTGTTGTTCTTTGCTGCGCTTGGTTATTGTGCTTTTGCACGCTCAAGTTGAAGGGAATTTCGTCTCCCTCTGGGAGTAATCAGAGGGAATAAGATAGCGCTTGAAGTACAAGAAAGTGTATTTCATCACATTTTTGGAAGAAAAAACTGTGCCAGCAGTGGTGACTTTATAGTAGAAGGAAAACAAGTTGATGTCTGTTAATGTAGATTAAAAAATGTTGCTTCATAAAATGTCTACTCCTCTTTAGTACAGAGCCAATGGCGGCCAGGCCACAATAAATAATGATAAACTAGCTTCCTGGCAGATACTATTTTTAGCTCTGCATTGGAAAATTTATTTTATAAAGGGATATCCTGATCCGATCCGATTGCTCGGGATCGGTGGCCAATCCATGCATTTTTTAATGGGTGGGGTTTTTGCTTTTAAAGCCCGATCCACTTCCGTTCTTTGGTTTTGTTGTATCAGAGTGTCGTCTGATCCCTTAAGCATTACTATCAGACAAGGTTGCTAAGCTTATTTGACTATAACTGTCCCGCTCATGCTGCTTGCCATCAGTAGCCGTGGCCTGGGAGAGCACAGTTGGCCTTGTCCTTTTCAGGGTAGGTAGATGGCACCTTTACCCCACACCACTCCAGTGCCAGCACTCCAGAGCCTGGTACACAGTGCTTTCCTCCAAGCTTCTCCCTGAAACAGGTCTTCATACAGCTAGTAATGGTTGAGAAGGCTGCTGGCGTGTTGGATGGTGCGTTAATGGACGTGTGGTTTCCCACATGTCATCCTACCCACCCAAAAAGAGGCAAGGCCAATTATTAAACTCCTGGCCACGGATGACCGTGGCATCATGGTCACCAAACTTGGTAACGGACCCTTTCATCGACTTGTTTAAACCTTTGAAAGGATCTTCACACGTACACACAATATGTCCGAATGTTTGTGGACACCCCTTCTAACGAACGCACTCAGCTACTTTAAGCTGCACCCATTGCTGGGATGAGTTAGGACGCTCTTGTCGCTGAATGCAATCAAACCCTCACAGCAATGCTTCTCCAAAATCTAGCAGAAAGCCTTCTTCCCTGGACAGTAGAGACAGTTACTCCAACAAAAGCTGGATAAGCCTTGAAGCAAGGAATGAACAGGTGTCCCAATACTTTTGTCCATCTGTATAAGTCCATCAGTTTGCCATTTTTCTGTGGCTTTGCTCAAACAACCATTTGGAGCAGCTTTATTTTTGAGAGCGTAGATTACCGCTTACTGATAGAACTGACAGTGGCAGCCCTGGACGCTTCCGACCTGTGTGTGACGAGTGGCCTTTGCCTCATTTTTTTGCGGCTGCGAGAATTACAGCTGTGAAATATAGCTCTCGCAGCTGTTGCTGCCGGCCTGCTCCTTTATCTTGCCCGTTGTCTTGTAACATTATGCTATGGATTGGGTTTTATGAAGCGTCGCCTGTTAGAAATGTCACGTCATGGTGCTCGAGCAGGCCGGGGGGTGGTGGTGTGGTGCTAATGTGAATCAGCCAGTCATGAACGGCAAGCGGACAGCGGTCAATAGCAGGCCGACGGCGCTGGGAGCGAAGCAGACCATGGCCAGAGTCGTAATCAACCAGGAATGTTTGGAACGGGCCGTATTTTTCAAAAGGTTTTAGGCATGTGCTGCCAGGGGTCTCTGCACATAGAGGGGTATTGATTGATGCAGCCACAGCAGAGATACTGCATAATGCCTAATCAGCTTCTGCTATCTCGTACACTCTGAGCTCCTTATCTGCGGCAGCACATGTGTGGGATTAGCAGCGCAGACTTCTACAATTTCTCGATTTGATTCGAGGATCTGATCGTCTGTTGTTGTTCGAGAAGGTCTGGAGGAGTTCTGGAGTACTGTGTCTCCTCCTTCCATCTGGAGGGAAGATAATAAAATACATTATAGGTCCAAAAGTTGTGGACACATCTTCTAATGAGTGCCTTCAGATAATTATGTCCCGCTCATGCTGCTTGCCATCAGTAGCCGTGGCCTGGGAGAGCACAATTGGCCTTGCCCTCTTCAGGGTGGGTAGATGGCATCTTCTCCCCACACCACTCCAATGCCAGCACTCCAGAGCCCGGTACACAGTGCTTTCCTCCGAGCTTCCCACACACACACAGCTTTTCTAGGCCCTGTTGAGAAGTACTGCCTATAGAATAGAACTGTCTGGAGCAGATAGAGATGAACCTGTTGGCACCATGCTGCCTAACGCCAGGCTATACGTGGGCTATAGAGGGGTATAAAGCCCCCCAGCAGCATTGAGCTGTGGAGCAGTGGAAGAACTGCTGTGTTCTCTGGAATGATGGATGGTGGAGCTCCATCCAGTAAGTTTGGGATGAGTTGGGTGGGTGATCATCCTGACCTCACCACCGCTCTTTTCACTGAATGCAATCAAATCCTCACAGCAGTGCTGTCAGAAAGAACTAGTGATATATTTCTGTTACAGATACAACTGTGGCTGAGGACACTGAGACATGTATGTGTGTGTGTGTGTGTATCTGTAGTGGGTTTTGAGGCCATGGTGGGGCGAGGCAAGCTGGTGTGTAAAGGCTGATTGAATGTGACACATTTCTCGCCACTGTTATTCTCTGTAATAGAGCAAGTCTAATTCAGCCACCTGACTCCGGCCATGCCTCAGTGTATGAGAAGTTTGGAGACGTTCTCGTCCACGCCTTTCTGACGGTAGTCTTCAGAGACGTCTGTCCTCGTGGTCTGTTTGCGTTGCTCAAACTCACCTGATTCAACACGATCCAGACGTCTAATTGGACACATCTGCTGTGCCTGTGTAAACATCTTTAGATCCAACGTACTGGCTCTTAAAGGGAGTTATTTACCGATGCATGTTAGCTTACTCTGATTAAACAAGAGCCGAGAGCCTTATTGTCATTCGGTTCGTCATAGCAGGGTATGGTACGCTACTGGAATTCCCACCTTGAAACAGTACTATGTATACTGAATACAGCTCTGGAAAAAAATAAGAGACCACCCTACATGGTTTTACTATTTCTAGGCAGTGTGTTTAGGGACATTAAGAGTTGTGTTGTTTTTCAGAAACCATGGACAACATTTCCCCTAAATTCCAAACAAAAATATTACTATTTAGAGCATTTATTTATTTGCAGAAATGACAACTGCTCGAAACAGCTGCTCAAATAATTATTATGCATTATAAGAAATTATGATAATAGTTATAATGTAAAGAAGTTATTATTCAGATTTAAAAACAGTACTAATATCTGAACTTTGAGAGCATTCAGAAATCACTATGCTGAAATAATAACCTCGGCAGCCAATCACAGCTCTCATGTCTCGGCCGGCTCTCCATTAGTCTTTCACATTGCTGTTGGGACTTTATGCCGTTCATAGTCTGCAGATTCAGGTAACTCAGCTCTGTTTGATAAAATGCCTGGAATAAAATGACTGCCAGACACGTAGAGATGCACATTTAAGGAAAAAAAGTATATGTATGTACTGAATATACTATATTTTTTATTTTTGTGTTTTTTTAAAGCCACAGGAGCGGTGATTTCCAGTACTTGCCAGTCTGGTGTCGATAGCAATATCATAGAGACCAGGACAAGCACACACAAGGCCTCAAAAGCGACCAGGTTAGCTTCGACTAAAAAGCCTTTTTGAACCAAATACAGCCATAATAATTATGTCCTCGCAAGATGAAATAAGTGGAAGACAAAGCATTTCTGCATTGATTACTAATAAAACTTGGTCTCGACTAAAACCTCGACTACACCACTCAACAGATTCTAAAAAGACTGGGTCCCCTCAGTCCCCTGAGTTTTGACCAGGGATCATCCACTACACCACATTAACCTGTTGCTGAACTGAAATGAACTAAATTGAACCAAACCGAACTGAACCGAACCCGCCCCAAAACACGCATACCTCACGTTACCTGGGAGACACCGATTCACGCCGCCATTTACACCGATGACCCAAAACAATGGAAACGTGGAAACGCTTTTGGGTGAGGTTGTGGGTGGGACAAGAGCGTTAGTGAGGACAGGATGTTGGATGATCATCTCCCCAACTCATCCCACAATTATTTGGTGGAAATAATTCCATCATCATTCCAGATAACACAGCTCAGTGCTGCTGGGGGGCTTTATACCCCTCTAGATTACACCTGGCTTTAGGAGACATGGTGCCAATAGGGTTAATGATGAGTCCTGTTCTATTGGCAGTACTTCTCTAGACAAGCTGTGTGTGTGTGTGTGTGTGTGTGTGTGTGTGTGCATTTGCAAATCTAATGCATTCATTAGGAGGGGGTGTCCACAAACATTTGGACATATAGTGTATAATATATGGGCAGTATCTGTGGGACAGTGTGGGACAGTGAGGACTATGAAAATGATGTCGCTCTTAAAGCAACGTGAAAAATTCCCAACAAGAAAACGGGTTCTTAAGAAGTTCTACCCTCCAGATCCAGTCCGGCCATACGGGCCTTCAACAGCACTTTGCGAGATCATGCCGTGGACCGTACCGATGCCGTACCGTAGCATCTTGTGTGTAAGTGAGATGGAGACACTACTCTATGACAGCACATCTCTCTCTCTCTCTCTCTCTCTCTCTCTCTGGCCTGATCCTCGCCCGCTTCGAGCGGCTGAGCCGGAGCGCCTGGGCCGCGTCGTTTGTCACTGTCACCGTGCGTGTGATGAGGAAACAGGAGGAGAGCAGCGCCGCTTTGTTAAATTCTCAGCATCGCATGTTTCCAGAAAAGCCGGTGTCAATTCCCAGGTGCTGGTGCGCAGAGCCCATTAACTAATCCCCCAGAGACACGCTACTGAGAGACAGTCAGGGAGAGGAACAGCGCTGCTGAGTGTCTGCACAGCTATGTGGAGTCTGGCTCACACTTCATAGGATTCAGCATCCGCCTCTCACTGCACTTATTAATAAGACCTGCAATTATTGTATTTATTGCTTGATCTATTGTTTTTTTTATTAGCCAGTAATCTAATTACTGATTTATCGGTTCTAAACTATCAGTTGAATATTCTGATTTATGGACTGATTAATCATGATAAATTATTAGTCAATTAATCTATTGACTGATTTATTGATAATAAATTATTAGTCTATTAATCTAATGACTGATTTATCGATAATAAATTATTGGTCGATTAATCTAATGACTGATTTATTGATAATAAATTATTAGTCGATTAATCTAAGGACTGATTTATCTGTTCAATTACTAGTCAATTAATCTATTGACTGATTTATTATGATAAATTATTAGTCGATTAATCTAATGACTGATTTATTGATAAATTATTAGTCGATTAATCTAATAACTGATTTATCATGATAAATTATTAGTCGATTAATCTATTGACTGATTTATTGGTAATAAATTATTAGTCAATTAATCTAATGACTAATTTTTCATGATAAATTATTAGCCGATTAATCTATTGACTGATTTATCTGTGATACATTTTTAGTCGATTAGTCAAATGGCTGATTTATCAATTATAGATTACAAGTCGATTAGTCTAACGACTGAATTATCGGTTATAAATGATTAGCCCATAAGCTCTTATAAATTCTTAGTCTATTCATTTCGTGACTGATTTATCAATGATATATTATTAGTCCATTAATATTACGGCTAATATTTACGGTTTATGGGTTATGAATGATTTATTAAAAATGGTTTTTGGCTGCTCTGGTGATTTTTAGCAGGACAGTGTAGAAAGGGCTGCAGTCTTTTATAGATGACTGAAGGAGTTGAGAAGGAACAAGAGCTTCTCATTCTGAAGAAAGAAAGTAGTGAGATCTTGTCTGTGAGCTAGTCTGAAGAGCAGAGCTCGGTTCCTCCAGGTTTCTCCTGGACGCCCCCCAGTCCAGCCAGCACAGCGTGGAGGATGTGTTCAACTCCATCAGCAGCAGCAGGTAGTGGTGTTATACGTTGCGCCACACCAACCACTGATATATCTTGATGGTGTTTTATTATTATTATTATTATTATTATCGTTGTTGTTGTTGTTTTTTAAAATCTATTCATATTTAGACTTGGCTAACATTTCACACTGATGTATTTCATCTGATTAAGGCTGATCCAGGCATATTTTAGTGGATTGAGTTCAGCTCTTTTAAGCCTGATTCAGATCATACCGCCCTCAGGCATCCTCTCGGTGCCTCTTCACAGGGTTCGACGAAGCCGCCTCAGCATTGACCAGAACAGGCAATCAGGCCGTGGGCGAGCAAGCTGCCGTTCTTCCTCTCTCTCACTCCGCTGCTGCAGTGAGGATACTAACGCTAGAGCTCTGTTAGTTTATCTCCAGAAGAAACACCTCCGTCTTCACCTCCTGCAAATACTCGTATGTGCCGAATGGCCTGAGATCTTTCAGCTGTAGTTTTACAGTTTACAGAGAGTGAAGCTCAGGGGTTTGAGCTGCTCTCCTCACTGGTTCTACAGATGAAACTAGTATGTGGCGGGTTGAGTCAGGTCTGTTCAGCTCTCTCTCTCTCTTTTGGGCGAGAGAGTTTGTTTAGAGAGTGAACTGAAGACTCGTGAAGGTTCATGAACTCTTCTACAGTCCTGTCCTTCTACTACAGCCAGAGGAACTGAGACCGTCCTTAAGTCTGAGCATCTCAACTAATAGAAACACTGATACCCAAACTTTTGACTGCTCTCTGTAAGAACTACAGAACACAATACTGTACTTTTACTGTCAGTACTTAAGTAGTACTTTTTAGAATACAAAACTACTTGCAGTACTTAAGTACAAATAATGTTAAATACTTTAGTGGAGCTTAATAGAGACTTGTACTTTTACTGAGGTCTGGGTCTCCAGTACTTTCTTCATGTCTGGAGCTTCTCAGGAGGCAGCAGAATAGTTTAGTAGCGTCTGCAGTGTGGAAAACATAATTACCACTTTTCCACCAATGAAGTGCCCAACGATTAGGTTCTTCATGTGGATGTTCTATCAAAAGATGTTCACTTCATCAGAGATAGTTGCTGACAATTTGCACATCCTTAACTATGACACATTTCCCATACTCTGAAAGAGCAGGACCACCCAGAATCTCCATATCGGTGCATTCCTACATATCGGCGTCGGTTGTACCCAGGTCTTTGTAGGTTGTTTCCACCCCAGGTATTTTTATACAGTTGGTCAACTTCATGACCCCCCATGAATCACTTCTGTGGCCCTCTTTGACCTGCAGGTCATGGGAACATCTTTATCTACCAGGCCTACCCACACAATGCACTGATCACACCCCCTATATATAATATAAGACTATCCATCAGACTCATCAAGCTGAGTCTGATCCACATCAGAACGTTGTTAGGTGGACGCTATAGCAGTAGGTATTTTTGCTAATCGTCGCTTTGCTGGTTTTGATTTAGATTTTTTTCATTCGTTTCATTGATCTACAAGTGAGCTCTGTGGTTGGAGAAGCAAGCAAAGGTGAAGGACACCAAAGGCGTGTCGATTATCATTAATAAGGCAAAAAACTGGACCAGCCATCGCTTTCTCAGCAGCATCGACTCGAATATGCTCTTCTCAGGCCATTTGCATGTCTGTGCTGAGCCTCGCAGCGCTAGCTGGCAAGCCTCCACCCTCCCAGACAGCGCTGAAGAGATTAGATAGCAGTCACTGCTACCTCTTCATCCAGCGCCATCCTTCCTCTCATATCTGATTGTATTTGACAGCAGGAGCATGCATTCGCCTCCTGCAGTCACAATAATGGCTGAGCGTGCTTCACGTTTTCTGGACTCTTTTGTAGCAGAGCTGGCCGATGACTTTTGAAATGCTGTGAGCTTATAGGCTAGCAGCAGATACAGCTCTCAGTCAAGGACATGTGGGAGGTGTGGGAAGTATGGGTGTGGTTAAGATAGTGGTGGTGTTGTTGAGCACTGGTTAGTTTTCACTGGCGTGTTCGTGGCCATATTGGCCCATCTTTACATTCTTAGGCCACATGCAGAGGATCTGGCAACCGCTGTCTTACAAGAGTTACCACGAACATGGAGATATCAGAACGCTGCTTCCCACTCAGGGCGCGTCCCATTTGCATGCTAATTACTAATACTATCGCGATATTGAGTATAAAGTACTTATAAATGTGTCAAACTTGAGTCTACTCAGATATCCAAATACATACTCAGAACCGGTCGTGTGGACACTGTTATTATCTCACAGTGCTATACAAAACAGAAAGGGGAGGAGCTACTCATGTCTGAGATCATCTAAGGTCGACATGGCCTTATCAACATCATCATTTCTTAACTGGGTATCTGCCTTCTTAACGAATTAAAATCCATTATTCTCTTTAATGTTTGCAGCATTTCTTGTAATTTTGCAAGAAAAATATTTATTTGAATAATTTTTGTTCGATATTTCTTATTTCTGCAGCTCTCCAATGTCCAGAGTGGATCACCAGCCAGCACTTATCACTTTGTCTGGTCACATATGTGCTCTCACACACTGAAAAAAAAGACATTAAAAGAGACATAACAGGCAGGGCGAAGATATTTCTTACTGCACGGTTTGCTAATTGCCACGAAATGTAAAGTCTCCCTATGAAAGATCAGTAATGGTCTAGCCTGCTGACGCACAGGCATAATTCCACAGTAAAATCCCTGCTGTTAAATGAACTCCAGCAGAGATCATTGGCGGTCACTCATAGATCAGTGTAACGCAACACGCTTAACCCTCGATGGAGCTATAATTCAGCCTTGTCGTGATGTATGTCGTGGCGTCTGAGTAATGTTCGGACGAGGATTCTGCGGTCGGAGTGAATAAACGTTTTGGTGGAATAATAAAGTGGTTGCACGCGGGCCAAGGCTGAACACAGCCCTGTATAAATGCGTTATGAATAGCTTGGAGACAGACTCTGTGAAGAGCTCTGGACACTCCGCTGTATTTCTTAAAGATTTTGTTAAAAACTGGCTTTTACAGTGCCCATAAATACGAAAGAGCAGGCGATAAAAAGTTGGCACTTTTACACGCCACGCATTAAACTATCAAAGGTCATCTATTATGGTATTTTAACCGTTTAGCTGTTTTACAGTGTATCTGTCCCTCCTGGCTCGGACCCAGCCAGCCAAGAGTCCATCTCGTCCCAGACGTTAGGACGCTTGGTTGTTAGAGCGTTCAGTGAGAGAGTGCCACCAGACGTCTGTCAGAAGAACACGAGACAGGGAACCGAGATGAAAACTGAAAAAATAGATCCCCAATTTTAGACCCAATACCCAACCAGCTTGTGAGTACTCCCCCTCCTATCACAAGCTATGCTCCCGCCACCCGCCACTGTGTCTTTCTATATGGCACAAGTAATAGCAGACCTAAGAATAGGTACTAGCATCTAGCTTTGGTAGCAATGTGGCGATGTTTGGTAGTATCTGGAGCGTATCCGGATTTCCCCGGACCGGATTCTGTTTACACTTGTCGCTAAAATATGTCCCTGATTTTACTGCCCTGCGTAAAAAGCACTCGGATTTCTGATAAACTGATCCGATCCGCGTAGATGGTGCAGAGGTAGGAGTGTTGGAATGTGTGGGTAAATGAGTAGCGTCCTTTGCGAATGGATCATTGTAATTATTCAGAGAGATTGAGAGTGTGTGAGAGTCTTCGGATGACGGCCCAGCAGTAGTGTGTGTAGGGTGAGGTTAATTGCTCTACAGCGTCCTCTGTCATTTCTCATGTATTTGCTTTCTCATGTCCTGCCCTGACTGGCTGAGCTTTTCCCAGCGTCTGCCTGTAGTACTTTATTAAACTGGCAGAACATCCGGATTAAAAATGAAGCTGGTACAGGTTCTTCTCATCTAGATTCAGATCTACTGGCACAGGTTCTCCTCATCTAGATTTAGACCTAATGGCACAGGTTCTCCTCATCTAGATTCAGATTCACTGGCACAGGTTCTCATCTAGATTCAGACCTTCTGCAACAGGTTCTTCTCATCTAGACTCAGATTGATTGCCACAGGTTCTCCTCATCTAGATTCAGACCTTCTGCCACAAGTTCTCCTCATATAGATCCAGACCTTCTGCAACAGGTTCTCCTCATCTAGATTCAGACTTACTGCCACAGGTTCTCCTCATCTAGATTCAGACCTTCTGCAACTGATTCTTCTCATCTAGATTCAGATTCACTGCCACAGGTTCTCCTCATCTAATATTCAGATTTACTGGCACAGGATCTCCTCATCTAGATTCAGACCTTCTGCCACAAGTTCTCCTCATCTAGATCCAGACCTTCTGCAACAGGTTCTCCTCATCTAGATCCAGACCTTCTGCCACAGGTTCTCCTCATCTAGATTCAGACCTTCTGCCACAGGTTCTTCTCATCTAATATTCAGTCTTACTGCCACAGGTTCTCCTCATCTAGATTCAGATCTACTAGCTAAAGTTCTTCTTAACTAGATTCAGACTTACTGTTGGTCCAGTAAATAAAGTATGCTTACAATAGGGATGTGTAGAAGATTGGGAAAAACCTTTTAAAGATCTAAAGAACTTGATGGAAGCTTCTTTAGTAATTTAAGGGTTCCTCACACTCACACATCTTTATTACAAGCATGGTTCTTTATGGAGAAGTGGTTCTTCAGGGTCATCGCCTAAAGAACCAGTTGAAACATCTTTATTTTTAAGGGTGTAATTCAGCTTATTTATTATTTCTATGACTTTTTTATTTTTGGATCTTTCTAAGCCCCTCTCTCTCTCTCTCTCCTTGGCCTTCTCTGACTCTTGCTCTCTCGCTCTCTCGCTCTTCTTGCTTCTGCTTCAGTCTTTCCTACGTCTATTTCCGTCTTTCTCCCTCATCTCCTTTTAGATGTCTTTGTCATTCCCTGTTGCACCTCTCCTCCTTCCTCCCACTCCCCTCCTCTCTCTCCTTTGCTTTTTCCTCCCCTCTTCTTCTCTCCGAAGCCCTGTGCCGGAGCCTTGCCGTGTCTGTGTGCCTCCAGATCAATTGAAATGTGCTGTTCATTTGAGATGCCACCTGCAATGCATAACTCTGACACTCATGAGGTGCCACACATGCTGGTATGATTCACGTCAGCAGATTCAGCGTGGATACAATAACAGGATAATGTGACAAAGCAGCATCGCATTTATCATTTTCCATGGTGTGTGTCGGCCTGTCCTCCCACCGACGCCACAGCAGCTAAGCCTAAATACTGCCAGTGCACCTCAGCCAGACTCTTCAAACGTCTTCATAGCTTCTGCTATCTCTGCTTACCTTGCCGTACAGCCTGACCACAGCTATCTCCTCTAACATCAATCCAGACCCACTGCATTGGCGAGCCAGAATTTCTGGGCTCGCCTTATCGAGATTTAGACATCTCACTGGAAAGCTCACTAGCTCTTCTTCTGAGCTTGATTCCGACCTACTAACACCTCACCTAGATTCCGACCTGTCAGTACTAGTTCTTCTCACCAAGGTTAAGACCTACTAGCATTAGTTCTTCTCCTGGGTTCAGAACTGCTAGCTCTAGATCTTCTCACCTAGACTTATACCTACTAGCAGCAGTTCTTCTCACCTAGTTTCAAACCTAATAGCACTGGTTCTTCTCACCTAGACTTAAACCTACTAGCACAAGTTCTTCTCACCTTGGTTCAGATCTACTAGACAGTTTTTTAGTAGTTGCTACAAGAACTGGTTCTCCTCATCTAGATTTAGACATATTAGATACAGCCTTATCTCACTAGCTCTTCTCAGCCAGACTCAGAATTGCTAGCACTGGTTATTCTCACCTAGATTCAGGCCTACTAGCAGCAGTTATTCTCAACCAGCTTCCTGTTCTTGAAGACTTACTAGAGCCAGCTTTTTTGGAGTCGGCATGTTGCTACAAGAAGTAGTATTCCTCATCTAGATTTAGACATACTGGATATAGCTTTAGCCCACTAGCTCTTCTCAGCTAGCAGCAGTTCTTATCACCTATTACCCCCCTTCCTAAACTAGATGTTAGAGCTAGGCGTTCAGTTAGGGCCTAGAAAGATCAGAGCTCTGTCAAAATCTGTGGAACAAGATCCACTTCTATAATACTCTATAATAAACAACTCCTTGCTTTGCCACTGGTATTTGTAATTCTATAGCATGTTGTTAGTTCTAGGAAATAAAATGAGACATATGGAAGGCCCTACCTACTGGTATTGGCTCTTCTCAAGTATTGCTACCAGAGCCAGCTTTCCTAACCTAGATGTAGATCAACTAGAGTTCTTGCCTCGATTCAGACCTGCTACCGAACATGGCTACATTGCCACCAAAGCTAGATTTTCCCCAAAGTAACCGCTATCACTTGTGCCTTAGAGCTCAGTGAGGTACAATCTACAGTATGCACAGGTACAGGTTACTTTAAGGTGCTCTGAGAGCTCTTCAGCTCACGATGCAGGGTCGAGGCTCAGTTTCTCGAAGATTAAAAAAGGAATTTCATTTTGCTGTAGGCTCTCTGTCCCCACCATGAGGACCCTCAGGGAGGCTCAGACCCCGGTTTGGAAAGCTCTGCCCTAGATCATCCTATCCTATCTTCCAGGGGCTCTGTGATATTCATCCAGCTTTATAGAATGCATATTTTCAGTGCCAGGAAAGGAAAATTCTTTAGTCAACCAAGATGACACCTCTGCTCTTGGACTTTTGTTGCCAGGACTTTTGTTAACCAACATTACAGCACCTGTAAAGATCCTGAAAATTAAGTCAAGCATGGACAACACAAGGAATGCTTTCCAGACGATGTGTGAGATCAAACACCTCAAACCTGAGGACCAAAATAGGACCACGAAGCAACACTACAGCCTTTGGGGATTAGGGTGTATAATTTGTGATGTATAAGGGAAGCTCACGACCGCCTGTGCCAAAGCCACAGCCTTGCTTACTCTTCCCATCGGTCTGCATTACTGCTCTACATCTAGTGTCTACATCAGCAGGGCCCTCCTCCTGTTTCCAGGGGCAACAGTAGCACTTGACTGTGTCGAGCCCCAGTGTGTAATACCGAGTCTCGGTTGCAGTGGAGAGGGAAGATTAGAGATGTTTGCTTTCCAGCGCTGCCCTTCCTATTAACATATTTAGCCCTTAGAGGTTATGGTTATCACTGACAATCACAAAGGCAAGCAGAGTCAAACATCTAACCACATCTACGCTCATGAACTGAAGAGCAAACATCCTCTACATTTCTTCGTACCGTGTACCACCAAAACAGCTCTGACCCATCGAGGCCTGGACTCCACAAGACCTCTGAAGGTGTTCTGCTGTGGTATCCGGCACCAAGGCTAAAGTCCTGCAGGTTGTGAGTTGAGAACCAGTTCTTGTAGCAACTACAAAAAAACTCTCTAGTAGATCTAAACTTAGGTGAGAAGAACTGGTGCTAGTAGGTCTAAGTCTAGGTGAGAAGAACTGGTGCTAGTAGGTTTAAGTCTAGGTGAGAAGAACCAGTGCTATTAAGTTTGAAACTAGGTGAGAAGAACTTCTGCTAGTAGGTCTAAGTCTAGGTGAAGATCTAGAGCTAGCAGTTCTGAACCCAGGAGAGAAGAACTGGTGCTAGTAGGTCTTAACCTTGGTAAGAAGAACTAGTACTGACAGGTCGGAATCTAGGTGAGATTACCTGGTGTTAGTAGGTCGGAATCAAGCTCAGAAGAGCTAGTGAGCTAAAGCTATATCCAGTATGTCTAAATCTAGATGAGGAGAACCAGTTCTTGTAGGAACTCCAGAAAAACTGTCTAGTAGATCTGAACCAAGGTGAGAAGAACTGGTGCTAGCTGAGAAGGGCTAGTGAGCAAAACCTATATCCTGTAGGTCTAAATCTAGATGAGGAATACCAGAAGTCCTGCAGGTTGTGAGTTGAGGCCTCCATGGTACCATGTCAGGAACACCCCCGTTGTTTTGGAGATGTTCTGACCCAGTCATTGTCTAGAACCTCACAGTTTGGTTCTGGTCAAAGTGTCTCAGATTCTCACGCTTGGGCTTCATCACCTTCAAGGACTGACTGTTCGCTCGCTGCCTAATAACGTAGATCCCCTCAGTGGTGTCCATCTTCTGCCTGACAGTCCTACTATAAACATATTCACTGAGGTAAACAGACAGGGTGGCTGATCCAGGGTCAGTAATCCTACTGCTTTAAACATATGGACCCAGGTGAAGTTCAGTTTGAGCTGCTTCTCAAGGCTCTGAGTGAGAGGGATTGCCAGCGGTAGATGAGACAGGCCTGTCGGCAGAACCTTGAAATCTTTCTGGCGATAGTCAATCACACACTCGCAAACCCCTTCGCTCCCCCTCCCTCTCTCCCTCCCGCCTCCAACACGCACACATACACACACACACACCTACCTACCTCTACCTCTCAGCCCTCTTTTGTTTCAGCGGAGATTGTTTGACTTGTCGATTGCTCCATTTTTTCTCTCTCTCGCTTTCACTCAGCCTCTGGCTCTCGCGGTGTCTTACGGCTCTATTGTGGAAAAATCAAAGGGCCCTCCTCGGACAGATGGCGCACCTGCCAGCGTCTGGCGTCCCTCTGTTTGCTCAGGCCCGAGCGAGCTTTGTTTAAGGATCGCTCATACACTCGCACTCTTGGTTCTGTGCCCACATTCTCTCCCAGGAATCCCTGCGGGGAGCTTTAGAGAGCTGTTCCCAACTGCAGCAGAAAACGTCTGTCTGAGTGACAGGAGGAACACATCTTCAGCTAAGCCCAAGTGTGAGAAGATAGGAAGCACTCAGCAAAGGAGAAGGTGCTTTTGACTCCATGAAGAACCTTTGAGGGAACGATTCCTTCAAGGTATGTTTGAAGAACCTGTTTTTAGGCTTAATGAACCTCCGCATAGGTCAAGTCAGGTCAAATTTATTTGTATAGATTTTTACAACTGTTGTCGTCACAAAGCAGCTTTACATAATTAATAATTAGTAAAAGACAAAACATAAGGAGACATGAAGGATCCAAGACCCCCAGTGAGCAGCCAACGGCGACAGTGACAAGGAGAACTTCCCTCAGAGCTGGAGGAAGAAACCTTGGGAGGAACCAAGACTCACAAGAGGGACCCGACCCATCCTCCTCTAATCAGAACTATTGATAAATTATTGATAAAAGTCACCAAACCACCTAAAACTGTTGAGCTGCTCTGATCATAATCATAATATCATATCATATACATCATAATTATGGTGTAGAAGAACTTAATATAGTCATGGCAGTGATGATAGGTAATAGTGGCAGATAGTTCAGAGTCCATAAAGGTTAAAAGGCTCTACATCGTTCAACCCTCTCAAACTCTCTGAGGAAGTCAAGGAGGATTATCAGGGACTCCACCCACTCAAGCCACAAACCAAGACCAGAACCAGTCGGTTCAGCTTCCATCCTCAAGCATCCTCAAGGGTGCTGAAGAAACAATAGCTTGTGGACTGTGGACCTCACCTGTACCATCACACCTCCTCCCCATACACACACACTCTGCACCCTGCACTTACTACTGGAAACCCTATGCTCAGTCACACACTGCACCCATAAAGACTTTCCCCACCCACAAACACACACACACACACACACACACTACACCTGAACTCACACCCATCCACTGTCTTCTGTAAATAATGTAAACAGTCAGATTCTATCAAACCTGTACATTTAACTGCTTTTACCAGAGCAAAATTGGAAATAGGGAGAGTGTATAGTGTGTGTGTGTGTGTGTGTGTGTATACGTGTCATTTCTTCAGTATTTCTATTTCTTTGTAAATATGAGGGTTTTTTGGTACTGCTCTGAGGGTTTTACACTCACGTGACAATGAAACTCAATGTTCGTCAAACTAGGAGCCCAAACCAAGAGCCTGTATTCTTTAGGCCCCAACAGTCTTGTAGAGCTGTAGGAAGGGAATTGCTGGCGATGTGTCATATGACTTTATGACGTATGTTTTGTTGGAACCTCCATAGGTTGTGTTCTGAGCTGATGATCCTGGTCTAATGTCCTCACTGATAGACCTCCAATAGGATCAGGTGAAGGGAGATTTCAGAGAGTGGTCTTGCGTGGTCCAACCCTCAACATATAGATGTGTAATGCTCAGGGTAGAATGATCATGACGTGAGGTTCTGTTGATGAGCTTTAATGGCTGGTTTGGAATACAGTAGGTTTTATGGTCAGAAAGAAATACTGTACTGTACAGGTACATGTTTGGGTACTAAGGTGCAGGGTAATGTAACTGTATGCTCAGAAGGTACAAAATGATGCTTCAGGTCCTGAAGGCTGTGCCCCTTAAAAGTAGAGGAAAACAACCGTGAAACCATTTTGTACCAATATGTTCCTTAACTAATGGAGCTGAAGACATACCCCTGAGGGTACCAGTCCAGTGTTGTACTGTTTTTTCTGAGAGTGTGTATAAATGGACGCCATCATTTGGAGCTCAGCCCCAGAGTCATGTTTCAGTGCAGTGAACAATCACTGTTCTCGGGCATTTCTGAGAGATGTTGTCAAGTCTCCTTTCACTCCCAGCAGGAATTGTTCTGGAATACTTCAGAAAACGTTCCGGATATCAGCAGGAAATGTGCCGAGTGGCAAGAGTGACAGAAAGGGCCTGTTGATTTTTTTTCAGGTGGGTCTCAAACCCTCAAAGTTCTGAAGATGACAAGTTATGATCAGATACGATCAGATAGTGGACATCAATTAATGACCAAAAAACCCTACATTTATATATATATATATATATATATATATATATATATATATATATATATATATATATATACACATTATATACAATATATACATTGGAAAGTATTGGATTTCAACCCTTTTTAAACCCTTATCATAATATATATATATATATATATAATTTATGATAAGGGTTGAAAAATCGATACTTTCCCATGCCCATGGATATGTCAGGACCTGTAGTCATTCTGGGGTCTCCACATGACACCATGATTTGGAGCTCCACCCAGAGCTGCTGGTCATGTCTCAGGGCAGTGATCAGTCACTCTTCTTTTAAATCATGACACCATGATTTAAAGCTCGAGTGGTCCTGTTTGAGTGCAGTGAACAAAATCTAGGTGATTTTTGAGATATGATAAGTCTACGTTCCCTACCAGGAAGCCTTCTAGGAATCCTTCTGGGAAATTCATCTAGGAATCCTTCTGGGAAATTCATCTAGGAATCCTTCCGGGAATTCTTCTACGAATCCTTCTGTAAAGAACTTTGGAGAATCATTCTGACTTCGTCTGGAAATGTTCTAAATGGCAAGAGTGACAGGAAGGCCTCATTAGGTGGGTCGCAAACCCTGCAAGTTCTTGCGTCCTTAAGATCAGACGATGGTCAAACAAGCGTAAAATGATGTCTTTATTGTCTGTATCTTCAAAGAAACTACCAGAACCGTTTCATCTAATCCGATTGGGGTGAAATTTGAGACTTCCTCAAACCTGGACTCATTATGTCAGGACCTGTAGTCAAATTGAGTCGTTCTGGGGTCGGAGAGATGTGATGCAACATCACCTCGACGTGACACCATGATTTAGAGCTCAACCCAGAGCTCGTGGGCTGATTTGCAACCCAGTGATCGTGTTTCCGCGCAGGAGCCGTTTACTCTCGGTGGGTGATTTTTGGAGACGCCGAGGCTCTTCGCTATGAGGCCTCCTGCATGCCGCTTTGATCTCATCTTAATAAACCAGTGATTCACATTTCAAAGGGATGGGATGAGAGCCCCCTCCTGTCCGGGCCTCTCTCTCTCTCTCTGCCTCCTTGCCTCTTAAACGCAGCCATAGGGGGTGGGTTTGTACATCAGACGGCCCGCTGATGGGATAGGCCGATTCCGCTTTCACTGAAAGCAGCTTTCCAGCATCTTGATCGCGGCGATTGTGACGGCGTCTGTCGCGCCTATCTGATCTGCTCTTTCATTTCTCCGGGAGATAATGATGTCTCCGGGCCCTTTTTCCATACGGCTTTACAGAGTCCCTTTGAGGCCCCCAATTATGATATGCAGATAGGGCTCCAATAATTACACTCTCCCGTTTCTGGTGCTCATTGTCAGGGAGAAGGAGCTGCGAGCGCGTCGGCTTTGATGGGGAGGAGGAAGGGGTCGTTCTGCTTGCCGCTTTTGCTTTTAATCATGCTGGAGCTGGAAAAGTGTCTTCGAGCGGGGCAGCGGCCGTCAGATTCCACGCTCGTCGTTGCTGCAGTTGGAGAAGTTCCTGTACCGTACTCCTGCCTGCAGTAGGAATGGATGTTTTTCATAATCATCAAAAATGGATGGCTGGAACTTAGTGAGTAAATTGATTGGAAAAGTCAGAAGTCGGTTCAGGGAACCCAGCTAAGGTCACTAAAGAACAACCATGAGCTGAACAGGATGGATGAAGATCTCCCTACCGTTTCATTATCCCTGCAATTTGCAGTTATAGCTAGGGATGTCCCGATCCGATCCAGTGACCCGGGATCAGGGGCCAATCCAGGCATTGTTAGTGGACAGTCTACAGGCTTTTAAGTTTCTGATCCACTTCATATACCTTCAGATACCATTTACCTGTTTCCTGTAGCCAAATGCCATCTGTTGTCCTCTAGGCGCCATTAATAGACATGATGAATGCTCAGGTAGGTCAGTCAGACTGGACTGTACGATGTTAAACACTATAGAATAGAGCTGGACAATATGACGATATTTTATTGTATCGTGATAAATTTGTTATCGTAATAACAACTGATCAGCTGCAGGTTTCATTACTAACAGTGTAATTAGACTGGTTTAATTAGATAAAGAGCAGCAGATGTTGAGTAGAAATCACTGTATTCAGTACAGGAGAGGATCTGAATAGTCGTTTATGAGAATCCGTCACTACTGAGGTGTTTAGTCTGTGATTAGCTACATGTATTGTGCTTAATAAAAAAAATAATTAAATATCGTGATATAGTATTTTTACCATATCGCCCAGCCCTACTATAGAGTTTAAAACTGAAACTGATGCTAAATACAGTGATGTTACTGTTGTGGATTAGCACAGTTAGCTCTATTAGTCATAGAAACACAAAGATCGCATAGGTATCGCATAGGCCGACCGTCAGCATTAAGAGACTCGGATTAGACTCGGATTAGACTGGGAGGTAAGAAACACTGATCGGGACATCCCTACTTATAGCATTTTCACCACCATAGCTTTTCCCGAGCTGGGCGCTAGTTTTGGGGCGGGGAGGACGCTGTGGTTTTAGCTATAAACTGCTGGTTTTAGTGTCTTTTGTCCATTTTGTCCATCCCCATCATGCCCTGACTGCGATTAGAGATCCACACAATCAGAGCAGTGCATGGGCTACATCTCTCTCTCCCTCTCTCTCCCTCTCTCTCTCTCCCTCTCTCTCTCTCCCTCTCTCTCTCTCTCTTTCTCTGCTTTTTGTAATGTCAAATCGCTACTCCGTGGGTTTTGTATATGAAAATGAAAAATATAATAGGGTCCAATCAGTTTACTCCAGCGCTGTCCCGCTATCTGACTCGGGGCGTGATGTAGCTTGGCTCTGTATTACCCTTCTCCTTATCAGGCATACAAGTAGACAGGCAGGAGAACAGAGCGGTGAATAGATTCTGACTATTAGAATCTTCCGGCCCGTCTTCTTTTCCTTTACAGCAAGACGAGGCTGTTTAGAAACTGTAGGCTGATGTAAAAGGGAAAGCAGCTCGTCTCCTGAAGCCTGGCTTACGGAAACTCTGGCTTTTCTTTGTCCTGTGTCACATAGTGAGGCTGTGAGGGCAGCCTCGAGTGATTACACCTTCAATCCCGCAGCTCAATTCATGCTCGGTTTGAATGATAATTAATTATTCCTTTCGCTTCCAAGCAAGCGCAGGTTACTGAAAATGTCGCAAAGGTGATTACTGTGGAAAATGAAGTCAGGGTACTTCAGGCATTTCAGTGGTAAGAGGCAGGAAAAGCGTTCTGCAGGCTCTCGCTGGTTCTCAAGGTTACAGTTTAACGCCACTGTTGATTCTTTCATTTCTGGTGAATTTAGACGCTGCCGACTTTGAGAGATAATTAAATTCCCTCGTGCCTTTGTGCAAAGTTACTGAAAATGTCAGAAAAGGGATTAACACCGACGTCGGGATTCGCCCAACAGCATGGTACAGTGTTTCATGTGTTTGGCCCAATCAGAAATAAGAACTTAAAAAAAAGAGAGCCAACATTGAGCTCAAAAAACCACTGCCACGACAACCAGCTGTTTAACATACACTGTATGTCCAAATGTATGTGGACACCCCTTCTAATGGATGCATTCTTCAATTACTCAGCACATCCATTGCTGACAAAGATGTGCAAATGCGGATAAAAATGACCCTATCAGCACCATAGAGTGGTATATATATAAAAAGCCCCCCAGCATTGAGCTGTGGAGCAGTGGAAGAACTGTGTTGATCATCCGACCTCACTTATGCCCATGTTGCTGAATGCAGTCAAATCTTCACAGCAATGCTCCTCCTCCAAAACCAGTAGAAAGTCTTCTTCTCTGGACAGTAGAGACCGCTACTCCAACAAAAGCAGGATTGCCTCTAATTTAATAGCCTTGATTTCCGAAGGAACAACGAATGAGCAGGTGTCCCAATACTTTTGTCCATTTCGTGTACGTAATGACTCATCAGAAGGTGATATAGGACATGTTGGTTTCTATGGGCTACCGTGAAAGGTGAGCACCTGTCTTCATATTATATTGCAAGTGGCAATCTTCGGGGCCCAAGCACTGTGTGCCGTTGTGGAGTTTTAGAGTTTTTTTGGGCATGAAAAGAATTTGCATAGTTGTTGAGCTAATTCAGTCCCACAGTAATTAGCCCTGTATTTCAGTCTTCTCCAGTCTGAAGTCTTCCAGGAACGATACAGTCGGCGGTTTCTGAACCTTCTAAACATCCACTGCTCCCAAGTTTTCGTGTCTGACATCATACAGCAGACTTCCCAAGCTGTACAATGACTGCATTTACAAGACTTTTTCTTTGTGTGTGTGTGTGTGTGTGTGTGTGTGTGTGTGTGTGTGTAGGCCCTCACA
The DNA here is from genome assembly GCF_030463535.1 of Salminus brasiliensis. Lineage (NCBI taxonomy): Eukaryota > Metazoa > Chordata > Actinopteri > Characiformes > Bryconidae > Salminus > Salminus brasiliensis. Next base: position 34,458,657 of record NC_132891.1, on the reverse strand, counting down.
AGGTTCCTCAAGGGCACACTTTTAATGCCACTGTTGATTCATTTGTTCCTGGTGAATTTAGAAAAAGCCGCTGTTTGGGTGGAAAGCTGGCTCCAGAACTTATAATAGATTATAATAGAGCGGCTCTGCTGACTGAGGCATAACTCGTCTATTTTAGGAAACCTTCCGAGCGTGGATGGCGGTGGTCTTCTAGGCCGGAATCGGGATATTGGCCTGTATAGTCCGGACACCTGAAGTGCTATACCTAAATTAGCCTCTGACCATTCAGCCAATAGCCTCATCGACTTGGATAAAGTAAGAAGGTTAATTAAGGTTACTGTATTACTTTAGGGGTTAGGGGGCTGCTGTATATGTATAGATTGTACGATTAGGCTACTCACATTACTGTCTCCTTCACGCATAAAGCAGAGTGAGGTATCTTCTGAAGCCCATCTATGATAATATACTGTCAAAAGTAGAAGATCCCTGAGGTTCTTCAATTTGCAACAGTGGAGGAACCTCTTAAGGTGCTTTGAGGATCCTTCAGGAAAAGGTTCCTAGAAGGTTCATCAAAGCACCTTAAGAGGTTCCTCCACAGTATCAATCTGAAGAACCATCAATAGTTCCTCAAGGATCTTCTAGTCTTCTCCATTATCCGGATTCTTATGCCGCCACTCCAGTTGTGGCTTTCTCCTCCGTCCTTAATGGGAGAGTAGCTGGATGCCTCTCATCACCTTTTTCTGTGGACCAGAGTATCCAGGACGCCTGGGGGGAGCCTGGTGCCGGCCCCCACTGCGGCCGAGCCCGTTTGAATGGGATTATGGGGAAATTAAAAGTGTTCTGAGGGGAGCAGTTAAGAGGATTGAGGTAGAGTTAATAGCCATATGGGTTGGGATCAGCTAGACTAATGTCTTCATTCCACACGGGGCTAGTTCAACACTGTGCGCTATCAGTGCCGGTATTAGCCACACAGCTCCTCCGCGGCCCATCTTTACACACTGACGCATATGAGAGAGATGGAGAATTTAGTCTCAGGCTCTTTTAGATGTTGTTTTTTGGGATCAGCTGTTTGCTTTGAGGCACTAACGCGAGTAATTCTCCTCAGAACGGTGAGAATAATGAAGGAAAGGGACTGGGAGAAGACTGCTAATGAGATTATGCTAAGTAGGCAGTGCAAAACTAGGTATTTAAGGGCCGGTTATTTCTATAATGTATTCATATATGTAATCAAATGTATATTTGTTATTATTTTAATCATCATAATCTGACTAATCTAACCCACTTTATTCCAAGTATTATGACTTCTGTGGTTTCTCTACCTTTGCTGTTGCTATCATCCAAACTTCCATCTGTTCTACATTTAAATTTAAGGCATTTAGCAGATGCTCTTCTCCAGAGCGACTTACAAAAGAGCTTCACTCTTTACTGAAGAAGAACCTCAGCTAGTTTAAATAGACTAATAATTCAAAGATCCTCTAATCTTAGACTCTACTAAACACAAGTCAATATGGAGACCATAGTACTCTTCTCTTCGCCTGAGTACTCTCAGAAGAGGAGGGTCTTCAGTCTGGGTTTGAGGACAGCGAGTGTTGGACTCTGCTGTTCGGACACCCAGGAGAAGTTCGTTCCACCACTTCGGTGCAGGACAGTAAAAAGTCTGGACGCTCGTCTTCCGTGGATTTTGAGGGATGGCGGGTCGAGCCGAGCCGTACTTGAAGCTGGAAGAGCTCTCGGTGCAGATCGGCTTTTGGCCTTCGCCATCAAGTACGGAGGGTCTGTCTGGTCCAGTCTTGGCTTTGTAGACCAGAGTCAGGGGTCTGAATCTGATGCGGGCAGCAGCTACATGAAGCTACAGTGAAGAGAGAACACAGCAGTGGAGAGACATCGCCCCCTACACTTCCCTTCACCCCACTGCAACCATAACCGGCATGTCTCCCCCTGCATATCGGCACGCTCCAGCGCTAAATCCTCCCTTCACGTCTGCTCCTGGTTGGTCCAGGCCATTAGACACGGGTTGTGTCTCATTTAAACAGCTTGAAAGTGAGGTGTGAGAGGGAGCCATACAGTGCCGAATCCCTTGCTTTGAAGTGCATGAGGTTGTCCGCAGGCTGCGAGGAGTGTGCGAGGTCCGATAAGGGGTCCGAGCATCTTCTTTTTTTTTTAGAGAGTGGGCCTTTAGTGGAGTTTACCGGGAGGGGGTGTTTGTGTGGTGTTTGTTATGGCAGTGCTGCTTTCCATTAAGAAGCTATACTTACTCATTATATGACCAAAAGTTTGTGGACGCCTACTTGCCGTCTTCTGAAATCGAGGGAATTAAAAACTGGAACTAGCAACTGTCTTTACTCTTCTGCAAAGGTTTAACACCAGGTTGTGGAACATTGCTGTGAGACTTTGCTTGCATTCAGTCATGAGAGTTCTTTGTGAGGTCATGCACTGATGTTTTTACTCCGACTCATCCCAGAGGGTCTTGGCTTAAACAGAAAATCAGATTTATTATAACCTCGTACAGCAGTTCCAGCTCTGGCCAGCAGGGCACTTCAGTCTACGTGAGCGTGATTGGGCAGCTTTAAGAGACCAGTCTCTTAAGTCTTAAGAAATGTGAGGCTGTTCGTTGCGCCACAAAGGCCGAACGGCATTCACATGTACTCAAAAGAACCGCACTGACTAAGCAATCGCACCAGGGTTCGTTTTTAATCGAACCAAAGCTGGCAAGTATAAACACACCCTCATTCCCACAGTCGCTGGAGACACGTAGTGCTTCTATAGAAGCTTGTGCTTCACACACCTTTGTATCGAGCATGAACAGAGGGAGTTCTGCATTAGCCGGCCGCTCTGAAGTGGATTCTTGACGACTGGCGCTGGGCGTGCGGCGGCTACGCGTCGTGGGGTGTTCTGCTCTTGCATGAGAACGGCGGGGGACTTTGAAGTGGAGAGAAGTCCATTTGAAGCTTCAGTAGAGGAAATCCTCTTAAATGGAAATGTTGTGTAAAGTGTTCTGACGTTACTTTGAATGAATCACTTCCTCCTGTCCCGCTTACAGCCTTACACACACCATAGCTGTCACCAGTCAAACCGTGAAGCCTTGAAAATGTTCCTGCCTTTTTTATGCATTTATTTTTTTTTTTTTATATTTGATCACCAGCTTAGAATGTCCTTTACGTGGTTTGAGCGCTGCGTGATGAACGGACCAGTAGATCGTTGGATCTCGTTTCGTATGGAAGTGATGATGAGTGTCTTACCTCTCTCTCTCTCTCTCTTTCTCTTTCCTCAGCTCTCTTCACAGAGGTCCCTCATGATATTACAGCACAGAGTGGGCAGGATGTGGAGATGGCCTGCTCTTTTCGGGGGGCGGGGTCGCCCTCTTATTCGCTGGAGATCCAGTGGTGGTACATCAGGAACCACAGAGAATGGACAGACAAGCAGACATGGACCAGCAATCAGGTAAGGCCTTATTATTAACCCTCTGAAGTCTACGAACTGAAGTCTACAAATGCTGAAGTTTCTCAATGTTTCCCTTAATATCTCTGGAATAACACAGAGCAGAAATGCGGTTCAACCATTTTCTGAACCTGTAAACTCCACACTTCCCATTGCATCTCATTGCTAGATTGTATGTGACTCACATTTGAAATAACGAGGCTGTGAAGACTCTCATCTCATCGGCCTCTCATCTGGAATTGCTAGATTCTTGCTTCTTGCGTCTATCTATAGTTTTGTGTGAAACTGACCAATCAGACACTCTCTCTTTGCCTCTCGCTGTTCATATACTAAGACTCTCAAGCAAAGACTCATTTCAAACCCCTTTCAAGCACCAAAACAATTCGTCCAGTGAGGAATTTCTAAAATCGGATTCAGTTCTTCAGGCTTGGGGTCAGAGTATCTCTTCGCACTGTCCTCTGGGTCACATGGGGTCTCATCATAGAGAGGACTGAGACTGCTCTAAACATTTTGATATTAAACAAGTGCTTCTTTTGTCTATTTTTTCCTTTATGCCAACTATAACCCACCCCTTCGTAGCTCCTCCCAGCACTAGTGACACTCCCAACACTAGGATGGTAAGGCCAGCCACTGCCTCTTTTCTGAACTGCTGCCGATGCAGCATACCCAGGCAGCTGGCGAGCTTGGAGGAAGGTGCAGAGTCCCCAGCTCTGCCACACCAGCGAACAGATGCCTGTGCTGGCCAACATGGCTTAAGAGTTGTGTGGGAGGAGAACCGCCATCTACCCACCTGGAGAGAACGTGGACAGTTATGCTGTCTCAGACAGCGGCGTGGCTCAGGGTTCAAACTTATGGGTTTATTAGACGACTTTTCACTGTTGGGACTTTTTGCGATAATTTTTTAAAGCTTGTCCAAAAGAGCATATTTGTGGGCGGAGCCTTGAGAGATCACCTGGTTTGTTTAGGCCTTAAACAATCCAGGTGAATTTGTCTTAAATAACAAATTCAACAAACACCGACTCCCAACACACCTATCACACCTTCACACAGCGAAGTTGCCACACTCATCGCTACTGCCTTTCCCTCCTTCGCTGTCTCTCTCCCGAGAGCTGATGAGTCACTCAGTCATAGATGTCGGACTTATTTAAAGCCTCTCCATGTTCTTGTTATTTTTTATTTTGTGTGTGTGTGTGTGTGTGTGTGTTTCTGAGCTGATTACCCGTGTTCATTCATCCACACTGATGCACACCAATCAGTCTCATGCAGCTCACCGTCTACTCATTAGGTTTATTTTAAGCATCAATTTTGAGCTCCTCCATACAGGACGTGGCGTGCGAACACGCAAAGTGAGTAAACCAGCCATGACTCAAGTGCTGAGGCAAATGTGAAGATCATTAATTAAGGAGATCATTTTTACATTTCCGCTGCCGAGAAAGAAACCAGGCCTTTAAAGTAATAGTCAGTCTGATTGGAGGCCTATACCCCACCATTAAGCACCATGCATGACTAATCATCACACTCTCGCCTCTCAGTGCTCACAGACAGACCTGCTCATGTGGACTCTGGGTGACACTGGGTGACTCACTGTTATCTGTAAACATGACCATCAAAGGGTATGTTAATGGGCAGCTTCCATACTGGCCAATAACACAGACAGGGCAGGTTTCCATTTCAGCACCATGGAGAGCGGCACAAGAGGCTACACTGATGTTCCTAATGTTCTTTATGTGCCACCAAGACTCCACAAGACCTCTTCAGGTGTCCTGCAGTGGTGTCTGGACATCTTGGGACGTTAGCAGCAGATCCTTTAAGTCCTGTAAGTTGGGAGGTGGGCGGAGCCTCCATGAGCATTTAATGAGCCCTGGGCGCCCATGACCCGGTCACCAGTTCACCGGTTGTCCTTCCCTTTGGAGCACTTTTGGTAGGTACTGTCCATTACATACCGGGAAGGGAACCGCACCCTACAAGACCTGCCTGATGTTCTGGAGATGTTCTGACCCAGTCGTCTAGAACCCCACAGTTCGGTTCTTGTCAAAGTGTCTCAGATGTGCTCATTACGCTTGCCCATTTTTCCTGCTTCAACTACGCCATCACCTTCAACAACTGACTGTGACTCGATGCCGTATAAGTATATTCCAGACTAGGCAGGTTGGAAATTAAACGTGTTGTAAACCAACAGAACCAACGCTCTATAAAACCCACCTAGCAACAGTTACTATGAAAGAGCGGCGCATGGATGGGTCATCTGAGCAGTGTAGAGGGGAGAAGATATGGAGAGAGAGAGAAGAGGAGGAGGAGGATGAGGAGGGAGGGAAGGAGAGAGAGAGAGAGAGAGAGAGAGAGAGAGAGAGAGAGAGAACACAGCTTTAGATGCACTGAGGAGAAAGAGTGCAGCAGGAAACAGTATCTACACATTAATCACACAGAGGTAGAAATAGAAGCAGCTTCCCTAAACCCCAGGAGAAAGAGAACGAGAGAGAGAGAGAGAGAGAGAGAGAAAGTGAGAGAGAGGGACAATGAAAGATAGAGAGAGAGAGGGGGGGTGAAATGGAGAGAGAAAGAGGGACAGTGAGAAAGAGGGACAGTGTGAAAGAGAGAGAGGGAAGGGAGAAGAGGGACAGTGAGAAAGAGAGACAGAGAGAGGGACAGAGAGAGAGGGACAGACAGAGAGAGGGACAGAGAGAGAGGGACAGTGAGAAAGAGAGACAGAGAGAGGGACAGAGAGAGAGGGACAGTGAGAAAGAGAGAGAGAAAGAGGGACAGTGAGAAAGAGAGAGAGAAAGAGGGACAGTGAGAAAGGGAGACAGAGAGAGGGACAGTGAGAAAGGGAGACAGAGAGAGGGACAGTGAGAAAGAGAGAGAGAAAGAGGGACAGTGAGAAAGAGAGAGAGAAAGAGGGACAGTGAGACAGAGAGAGGGACAGAGAGAAAGGGACAATGAGAAAGAGAGAGAGAAAGAGAGACAGTGAGAAAGGGAGAGAGGGAAGGGAGAAGAGGGACAGTGAGAAAGAGAGACAGAGAGAGAGGGACAGTGAGAAAGAGAGAGAGAAAGAGGGACAGTGAGAAAGAGAGAGAGAAAGAGGGACAGTGAGAGAGGGAGACAGAGAGAGGGACAGTGAGAAAGAGAGAGAGGGAAGGGAGAAGAGGGACAGTGAGAGAGAAAGAGGGAGAGAGATACAGAGGCAGGGAGAGAGGGAGACAGATAGAGAGAAAGTGAGAGACGGGGGTGGAGAGACAGGAATAGGGTAAAAGGAGAGAGTGAGGAAGAGGGGGGGGCTGAAAGAAGGGAGAGGTGCTGAGGAATGATTTCATCGGGCGTGCGAGATAAAGAGAGAGGGAGAGAGGGAGAAAGAGAGATGGTTCACCACTGAGAGGAAACATTTGCTCGCACCCCCGCCCCCTTGCCCCCGCCCCCCCGCCGAGCTCAAGATGCTTTTTAATTGGATGGAGGGAAGGAAGAGTAGGGAGGCCAAGACACAAACTCTCACTCACCTCTACAGCATGCATTATTCATACAGGACCCTTAAGGAGGTTACTGCCTGCTACTGGGTCCACACACACACACACACACACACACACCTCCGCACATGCTCTGTGGCACAGCTGCACATGGCTTTCCTTCAGCAGCCGTAGAAAGGCCCGGCGTTGGCCGAGGAGAACACGCTGCTGCTGGTGGCACACCCAGCGAGACATGTGGTGACCACTGGTAGCTGGTCTTGCCCAGCATTGCTACTGTGGCATTAGCATCACTACCGCTGTGGTAGCATCGCATTAGCATTGCTACTGCGGCGACCACCACACCAACCAGCATCGCCCAGCATCACTACTGTGATGTCAGCATCACCACCGAAACGTTAGGATCACTATCACAGCGTTAGCATCGCTATGGTGGCGTTAGCCTCGCTACTGAGCCAGTCGCTGGCCTTAGATCTTGATTTCTGAGCATTTCTGCTTGTGTGTGTTTTGTATATTTTGAAAAGGGTCATATGACCACATTCAGGACTAACCTCTTGCTCTTCATCCCGCAGGTGGTCCCTCAAGATGAGCTGTCGAAGGATGCTACAAAAATTAGCGTAAGTTTGCTTTCTAATATAGACTACATGTCCAAATGTTTGCGGACACCCCTTCTAATGAATGCATTCAGCTACTTTAAGTTGCGCCCATTGCTTATATAGTTGTGCAAATACACACATACACACACACAGTACTGCCAATAGAATAGGACTCTCTGGAGGAGATCAACATGACCCTATTGGCACCATGCTGTCTAATGCCAGGTGTGGGCTAGAGAGGTATAAAGCCCCCCAGCAGCATTGAGCTGTGGAGCAGTGGAAGAACGGTGTTCTCTGGAATGATGGATGGTGGAGCTCCATCCAGTACTTTTGGGATGTGTTGGTGGGGTGGTGATCATGATCCAACATCCTGACCTCACTAATGCTTGCTGAATACAGTCAAATCCTCACAGCAATGCTCCTCCAAAAGGCCTTCTTGCCTGCACAGTAGAGGCAGTTACTCCAACAAAAGCAGGATAAGCTTTCATATTTCAGCCGAAACACTGAATAAGCAGGTGTCCAAATACTTTTGTCCGGATCGGCTCTACATGGCCGATGTTAAGGGAAACAAAAGTGTCCCTCTCGTCTAAGCTTTTTCCAAGAATCAAGGGGGCTAGTCGGCCCCTCTTTGCTGCAGAGGGCTTTACACTAGATGTCAAAACATTGCTGTGAGGAGTCTGAGCATCCTGGAGCATTCACAGCGAATCCAAAAGGTGTTCAGTGCAGCTTCATCACTGTTCCCAATGGTTCCACAAGTATCATATGGATGTCCAGCCTCCTCCCTAAAGTCCCTGACCATTCCTCTCTGTAGCTGTTCTGCACTGTGAGGCAGTTCCCTGTGTTTTCACCTGGAGGGATTTTTCACTCCACTGAATCTGCCACTAACTCCAGCCACACACACACACACACACACACACACACACACACACACATACTTACACACACACACACACGGCCAACCGCTATCACCACACAAAAAAAAACCCTCGGAGCAAGAGCTGAAGCGGCTAGCGCAAAACTGGCTGTTAACAAATCATTACCTGTGGTCGAGCCACAGGCAAAAACACTACACCACAGCAGTGAGAGAGAGAGAGAGAGAGAGAGAGAGAGAGAGAGAGTTGGGAGTGTTTGCCTCTACTAAACAGTACATACTCTGGCCCTGCATTACTGCTACGGCATCAGCCTCACTACCGTGACACTATCCTCGCAATTGCAGCGCTACCATTGCTATCGTGGAGTTAGCATCGCTACTGGGGGCCTCGGCCAGCATCACCGCTGTGACAAATCCTCACAGAAGGCAGGATAAACTTTTGATTTCAGAAGAAACACTGAATGAGCAGGTGTCCAAATACTTTTGTCCAGATCAGCTATACATGTGTGTTGCTTAGAGAAACAAAAGTGTCCCTCTCATCTAAGCTTTTTCCAAGAATCAAAGGGGCTAGTCGGGGGCTAGTCGGGGTCTAGTCGGTCACTCTTCACTAGAAGTCAAAACATTGCTCACTACCGCGACACTAGCGACGCTGTTGCAGCGCTACTATTGCTATGGCGGCGTAGCATCGCCAGCCTTGGCCAGCATCCCTACTGTGGCAACTGCCGGCCTTTCCCAGCATCGTTACTTCAACGTTACCATCCGTATGGCAGCGTTAGCATCACTATCATGATGTTAGCATCGCTAACGTGGTGTTAGCACAATAGACAGAGAGAGGAAAAGAGGGAGAGAGGGAGAGAGTGCATGTTTGCCTTCCTCCCGTCACCTTTATGAATTCAGTGTATTTGTATGATAGTGATTCTGAATCATTCCCAAAGAATCAGAAAGGAATCGACTCCCTGCAGTGAAGGACTCACAGTTGTTCTGTAACTCGAGTCGCTGAGTGGCGTCTGCATCAGCACAGCTTGCGACTCATTAGCGCTCTAATGTAGACGAGCTGTCTCCACTGCTGCCGCTCGCGTCCACACGGCACCAGAGCTGCCACTGTTTACCGCTCGGAGAGTTTTTTTTAGCCTGTTCCACCCAGAGAACGAGCAGCAAGAGCGGCACTATAGATAGGAAAAAGGACTTGGGAGAAAAAAAGGCAGATATCTTGACCCTGTTGACACCCGTCTTGAGTAACAGGAGGCCACACCTCATAAAAATGGCAGTGTGAACGCACCCAGGCCGCATTTACTTAAGCATGTAAACAGTAGTGACGTTCCCCCCGAAGTCTAGCCCGAGAGTGTTGGGCTTGTCAGATCCCTCACACTTCACCCGTTGACTAACTGTGTCCCATCCCCATCCTTCCTCCAGGTGGTGAAGGTTGCCGGTAGCAACATCTCGCACAAGCTGCGCCTGTCCAGCGTCAAGCCGTCGGACGAGGGGACGTACGAGTGCCGGGTCATCGACTTCAGCGACAGCAAGCTGCGGCACCACCGCGTGCGCGCCTACCTGCAGGTGGAGCAGGCCGGCGGGAAGCCCACCCCTCCGCACCACCAGGGGGCAGCGGCGGCCAGCCCGGCGCAGGAGCCCCACAAACACCAGCCGGCCAATCACGGCCACCACAACCCCGGCAGGGAGCTGAGGAAGAGGTCCGCCGACGACAGCACCACCGACTGCACAGAGAGCTGTGTACTTTAGGGCCTAACACACTCTTTAGTTCAGGGGTCGTCACGGCTGATCTGTCCATGCTCCGCCCACAGATGCGTTCTTTCGTAGCAACTGCTGCTAGGGTGGGCTTTCTTTATAGGGGGTTTGCAAAATACATGGGCTCCAGTACCTCCAAATTAACCCGTAGGATCAGATTAGTCCAGCCACTGCAGACGAATGCATCTGAGAGCAGACCTGAGGACCAGACCTGATGACCCTGGCTTTAGTTCCTATCCCTAACACACTATTACTACTGCTACACTCCCATTCTCAGATCCCTGTCCCCAATCCCCCTCCACATAGTTCCCTCTAGCTCCCCCTCCTCCCCTCTCGACCTTAATACATGATGTATAATACTGTAAAAAGCAACGGTAAATGTGATCAGAGCAGCCGGTGCATGTCAGGAAATCGTTTCTTACCGCAGTTGCACATTATTCCAGAGGCGAGGCCGAAGTGGACAGGCGGCGGTCAAGAGCGTGGATCATTTTGAATTATATCGGTTAGTGAAACCTGATGGTTACAGGGAAGGAAGGCGGTCAGAGTATGGTTTGCATGGCGGTGATTACAGATTGGGCAACGTACCAATTAAGCAAGTACAGTTTTTTAAACAGTTCCCCAAATGGACGAAGTCTATCCAGTCACACCTGCAGCAGTAAATGGGTTCGGTAGTTCGATTTGGCTTAGCGAAGCATTGCTACATTGTTATTATACTGTATTCACGGCTACTTTCCCCCCGAAATTTCGTTATGCTGAAATGAATAGTGAGTCAAAAGTTTTCAGGCACAGCCAGTAGATGGCGTAGTTCTGCCGTTCCCACTATACTGGCCGTTTGTAATTCTGTCTGATTCACTATAGCTACATTTCTTGCCCGCTACGTCACAGAAGGCTGTTAAAAGGCAAGGAGGGCAACGAGGCCTCCAGAGCAGAGCTCACAGGTCAAACCCAGTGTCTTCTGTTGACTGGGTGTATAATAGGGAAGCTGCTTTGTGGAAAAACCAAAGCAGGAATTCAGCAGAAATTCAGAGCTCAAGAGAGAATACAAGCACTACATCTTGGATGAGCCGGTCTAGAAAACACTGCTAAGGCCATTCACTCGACTCTGAGCTCTCAGATATCTGGACAGTCCTGGCTACACTTCGCTGTCCGTGGACCGTTGATCGCTGTCGAGTCCAGCTGCCTGTAATTTGAGCAGATAGTCGCTTAGGTCCCGTTTTATGATCGTTTCATTCCCGGTTTGGCCATTTGCCACTCAGTGTGACTAAAAGGGGGCGTGTTCCAGCGGGAGCGGGAACGTGATGTCAGTGCGTACCCTCTATAGTGGCGGGAGTTTGCTGGTTTAGCCGGATTAGTCGCGTACAATATGGGTAAGAAGTGCCAAAGCTTTCTTTCCTGGCTGTCACTTTAATAGTCCTCCTTTTTTCCACCTGCAGGGGGCGCACATACACATGCTCACTAATTGCTCTTTATTTTGTCTTATGTATAAAGCAGGGATTCAAAGGACAGCACAAAGGATATGCGTCTCATTGAACCCCCTCGCCCCCCGTCCGGCATGGCAGGTAGGCAGGCAGGTAGGCAGGCAGGCAGGCAGGCAATAAGTGGTTCTTTTGACTTGTCAGGGCTCCCCGGACTAAAATACTGAGCTTGTGGATCTCTGGTGGAGTTGTATAGCTGTGTGAGGGCCTTGTTTCTTGTGTTTTCATTAATTTATTCATTTTTTTCTTTACGAATGTTTTCTTTGATTTTGTAAAGGAATCGATGTAAAAACGTGTACATTTGAATTATCCTCCAGGGTGTTGCTTTCATCTTAAATGTATGCTTTTATCAAATAAAACCATTGTACATTGACATGCTCTAATAATTCTCTACTAAAGCTGGGTTGGACTTGCTGCCTACGCGAGCAGCCGGAGAGTGAAACCGCCGTGCAGCTCGTCTAAAAGAGGAGAAATTGGTTGATGGTGTTTACAGCCAACCTTAACATAACTCCTCTGGCTCTAATATACCGAGCTGAGGGCCATACATCTTCAGGACGTATGTGCCTGCAGAGCAAACCCACAGTATTTAATGAGCGGGAGATCCAGGCCTCAACACTAAAGGAGCGAACTTCGCCGCCACATCCACATGTTCTGTTCCTGCCCGGCCAAGGGTAGGCCATCAAACCCTAGCCCACCAATGGGAAGGTGGTGGTGTTACCCACTAGGCTAAACCAAACGCATCGTCTGGCTTACAGAGGCTCATGGAAGGTAAAATTCAGCTGATATTTTTATCTTCTTCCCAATCACGTATTAAAAGCAGAGGCCTTCGTCCTCAATTCTGGTCAAAAGGCTTCTCCACCTGTGCGATTAACACTTCCCCCTTCGCCGCCCCACTGCTGCCACTGCTGCCACTGCCGCCGCCGCTGCCTTTTGTTGTCCTAAACGGCAGTTAATCAGTCAAACAATGGCCATGTTGCGCAGCTGAACCCTGTGTAATGAAGCTAGCGCGCTCACTTATCACCCGAGCTCGGGAGGAAATTGCAAACGCTCGTGCTACGTGCTAACGCTAGCTGACCAGGCCCCGCTGCAGTATGAGTAATAGCCGCCCCGTCTACTTTGGCAGCAGGATAAATAGCAAAGCATGGCGGCAGATAACTTGCTAGCAGGCTAATGCTACACGTGCAAGGAACCCGTCCTGCTCACTGAGGCTTAAACATTTGTTCGGATGCCAAGAGGTGAGGCCTGAGACTCGACATAAGTTGGGGGGAGGAGCTTTAGAGCTAAGAGTGGGCAAAACAAGCTGGTTAGGACTTCACTGGTAGAACTGAAGACCGAATGCATCAGATTACCAGCTAACATAATTAGCAACCAACAGAAGAATTCACCATGGTGGTTCAATATACACTGAATGGACAAAAGTATTGGGACACCTGCTCATTCATGGTTTCTTCTGAAAGTAAGGGTATTAAAAAGAGTTTATGCTGCTTTTGTTGGAGTAACTGTCTCTACTGTCTAGAGAAAAGAAGGTTGATTGCATTTAGCGACAACAGCATCAGTGAGGTGGGTGTTGATGGTGTTGGATGACTGGATGATTACCACCCCACCTCATCCACAACTCCCGAACTCATCCCAGCAGTATTAGATGAAGCTCTACCATCAATTATTCCAAAGAGCACAGTTCTTCCACTGCTCCACAGCATAATGTTGGGGTCTTTTTACACCTCTAACCCACACCTGGCATTAGGCAGCATGGTGTCCCATTCTATTGGTGTGTGTGTGCATTTGCACATCTGTGTCAGCAATGGGTGAAGCTTAAAGTAGCAGAATTAGCATTCATTAGAAGCAGTGTCCACAAACATTTGGACATATATATATGGGTTTGGCCAAGTTCAGGCTTAAGCTGAAGGCCTGAGCCATGGTTTACCACTGAACAACAAATCAGCATACTGCCCACCCCTACTGAGGGGGAGGAGCCTAAGAGGGAGAATCTCAAAGAATCAAGAGCCATTGGAGAAATCTGCACGTTCATTAAAAAAATAACATTCAGCAAAACAAAACATTCAACATATGGTGTTTTTAACGTTCTTCTGCATCGAGACCTTCTGGAAACATCTGTGAAACTTGAGAGACCCATCAGCCAGTGTCTATCATCCATGGCTGACCTCCCCGAGAAGAAGGGCTCACTTCCTAACAGCTCAGTAGATTCTTCAGCACTGTCACCGTCGCCCCTGATGGCCCTCGTCCGTTAAGTCAGGTGGGGCTCGCTGGAGCTCGTGCAGGAGTTTGAGAGCGTTGTCCGTGTATTCGTTCCTCGGTCTGCCCATCCCACTCAGCCTGACAGGGAACAGGTGTGTGTGGGGCGGCTCGTGCGCCACGGGGCAACAAACCTCGCTCAGCGTGAACCAGCATGCGTCCGGGTCCACCTGCAGCAGATGCTGGAAAACACTGCAGACAAACAACAAGAGGCGTGAGCACACATGAGGGTGGAGGGGGTCATCCATACCACATCAGTGTTTCCAGTGGCGTGAAGACAAATATGTTGCAGAATAGAGTAAAATATTGTAGAAAATAATTCAGATAGATCAGTCCAGTCGCTTAACTACGAAGCTGGAAAATATAATTATAATTATACATTAATATCCAGATTAAATTAATTAATATCCAGAATTCCTTATAGGGGCCCCGAGTGGTCCAGGGGACTACGGTTGGTTCGAATCCCGGTCATATCAACCGAAGACAACTACAAAGCTGGAAGAAGCATCAGAATGACTGAAGGCCCTGAGAGAGCACAATCTCCAGGGTGGGTAGATGACGCTCTTCCCCCACTTTGCTTCGTTGCGGTGCTGCAACTCAGACAGGTGCGTCGAGACCCAACCTACATAAGACTACAGCTCCTCTCAGCAGCTCAGATACCTGTTAGCTTTGTGGCCAAGTGTGGTCCTCAGACCGTCAGTACCAGAACGTTTTGTTCTAGGAGATTAGACAGATGGAGCTCCACCATCCATCATTCCAGAGAGCACAGTTCTTCCACTGCTCCACAGCTCAATGTTGGGGTCTTTTTATCCCTCTAACCCACACCTGGCATTAGGCAGCATGGTGTCCCATTCTATTGGCAGTGCTTCTCTACAGGGAGTAGACAAGCTGTGTGTGTGTGTGCATGTGCACATCTGTGTCAGCAATGGGTGAAGCTTAAAGTAGCAGAATTAGCATTCATTAGAAGCAGTGTCCACAAACATTTGGACATATATATATGGGTTTGGCCAAGTTCAGGCTTAAGCTGAAGGCCTGAGCCATGGTTTACCACTGAACAACAAATCAGCATATTGCCCACCCCTACTGAGGGGGAGGAGCCTTAGAGGGAGAATCACAAAGATTCAAGAGCCAAGAGAGTGTTTTTAATATATATATATATATATATATATATATAAACCTATATATATATATATATATATATATATATATAAACCTATATATATATATATATATATATATATATATATATATATATATATATATATATATATATATATAGGTTTGGCCAAGTTCAGGTTGAAGCTGAAGGCCTTTTTGTGATCCAGCAAAGCTAGAAACAGAAGTTATAATAATAATAGTTCTAGGAGCTCGTTTCTTAATTAGGCCAGTTGTCCTGTCTCAATAACAAGGTCAGTGTTGATTCTCCAGCACAAATCCTGTGAAGTAGAGGACTGGGCTTAATCTCTTAATCCATGATGCTGCCCCATGGTGCTCCTAATTAGGCTTATGTAGAATGAAGGGGCAGAACAAGCCTTGGTTAAAGCTAAGGATCCTTTTCTTGTTAGCAAACAACAATAGAAGAGTGGGAATTCAAAAGGATGGATATTCAAATTTGCTGGGGTCCGGTGGCTTAACTGGTAGAAGTGATGCTTCATCGACTTTGGGCTAAGATGCTTTCGGGAAACTCAGCACTATATAAATATGTGTTTACGTTAGGAGTTTTTTGCACGGAAAGCGGAAAGTTGCTTTTGCCCGATTGGTCACGCCACCCGCAATCCTGCAATGTCTCGTGCCTTTTTGATTTTTATTTTGCTGAAACCCGTTGAAAGCGTGGAAGGTGGCGAACTTTCGGATTATGATGATTTTGCGTAATTCATCCTAAATAAATAAATTAATAAATGGTAAACCCCCAATAATCGAGCAAGTCCCCCGTTTCCTTGATTTTTCCACCCAATTAATAGGTGACGTGCACTAAAGATGCACAGCAGGGGTGACTTCAACCAAACCCCAGGACATGTGAGCACCTGAGGACCGAAGACTGAGACCACCTAATCAGCCGAGTGGAGTCAGGTCTGCTCTGGAGTCAGTGTTCTGATTGGTGACCAGAGCTACGAGACCCCCGAGGTGGTTGTTTTGAAATGCTCTAGGGTTCTTTAAGTGGTGCCCAGTTGTGAAGAGCCAGTTTTGGTTCTGAAAGTGTGAAGAACCTGGGTTCTGTA